>NW_027526259.1:0-105585 GCF_048455015.1 Haemaphysalis longicornis | reverse complement strand
TGTGGTAGATCATTGAAACAGATTAAGAATTTGGAAAGAAAGAAAGAAAGTGAAGAAAAAATGCCCGCCAGGTGGGATCCGAACCCACGACCTCCAGAATACCGGTCTGGTGCGATATATATATATATATATGAGGGGCTCATTGAGGAAAAAGGCAAAAAAGGCCGGCGGTCTACAACGCCAAAGGATGCATGAGAGGCATAGGCGAATGGTTAGGCTTTTTTGTTTACTATGGTTTGTGAAGGAAACATTTTTATAATTTACCTAAGAAAGAAAGAAATGAAGAAAAACAAGCGTCCAGAGTGGGGACCGAACCCACGGCTTTCGATTTGATCTCGACTGCCTCACCAATTCGGCTATCTGGGTGACTGTGTTTTCCCTCACTTTCTGGAGTATGTATATTTGCTACAACTGCATCTGATGCAAGATGGTGGTAACCAGCGCCACTCTCACAACACGGGGAGAAGGGCACCTTCTTTCCAACTCGAACGCCTGTCATGAGCGGTTAACTGGCGGGAAATCCTCTTATGTCAGAGTGGCGCTGGTCACCACCCAAAAGCGTCAAATGCAGTTGTAGTTAATATAAATGCCCTAGAAAGTGAGGGAAAACACAGTCGCCCAGATAGCCGCATTGGTAAGGCATTGGAGATAAAATTGAAAGGCGTGGGTTCAGTCCTCAAAATGGACGCTTGTTTTTCTTCATTTCTGTCTTTCTCAGGGATATTTAAAAATTATTACCTTCACAAACCACAGTAAACAAAAAAGCCTACCCAACCATTCCCCTATGCCTCCTTTGCCTTTGGCGACGTAGACTTGCGGACTTTCTTTGTATTTATATATATATATATATATATATATATATATATATATATATATATATATATATATATATATATATATATATATATATCAGTGTGTCGAACCGAAAAAAATACCGGTTCGGTTACGGTTCGGGTTCAGGTGAAATCATTTCGTTCCGGTTCAGTTCCGGTTCGACAAAATCACGTACCGAACCGGTTCGTGAACCGGTTCAGGAGCTTGAACCGGTTCGCGAACCGGTTCGATTAGTTGAATTATGACTGAAATTAAAAAAAATCATTTATAAGTTTAAAACGACAGTCAAATAAAAAAACAAACAAAAATTCAAAATGCGGTTGTTCCCCAAGGTCAGTGGCGCAATTGCAAAGCAAAGTTTAAACAATTACGAGATATTAGAAAAACAGATGAAGTGACGGCGATTTACCACCTACTTTCCCGCCCAGAGTTTATGTTGTCCTAGCGACTATTCATAAAGCCACCACGAAGAGGTATGACGGTGGGATATATTTTCTGCCCTTTCCTTTTTTGTTGAAATCGCAATCGTCGCTATGGAATCGCCCATCACGATAACCTTGAAGCCTTAAATTTAGGCCTGCATAAACCATTGGCGTACATTTTTAATATTTGTAACAAAACTATAAAATCATACCACAGGCACATAAATACTACCAATGAATTAGATTATTTGATCACCCTGAATAATTTGTTAGCTGTCACCGTATCGAATGTGTTAGCCACACTTTTGCTAAAAGTAAGCTTCAGTTAACGCTCTGTCACTGCATTATTGCTCTGACCACTGCAATTCCTTTGGCGGTAGCTATACCGGATGAGTGCATTACAATCAGTATGTCATCGTACCGCCTGACCCCCTGCCGTCGTTCCGTGTGCTACATCGCGGAATATTATAAGAGATTATGCTGTTACAAAATGAAAGGGAAATTTGACGCGTGGAGCATATGAGATGGGGCTTTTTTTGGCTAGACGCTTTTTAATTCGTCCACAGCAGTACTCCCCTCCGGAACGAGTAGCAGTAGAAGTAATGTAGCGAGTTGTGCAGTCACTACAAGTGCACCTTCGAAAAAAAAGCAGATCTTAAAGAGACAAAACTGCATCAGCAGCACGGTTTAGCCACTGAGCAGCTTCTGCGGTCACACTTGTCAAGTATTAACAATTTGCAGGTGTCGGACCTTTTAAACAAATTATGAAACGCAAAAAGTTTGCACAGATCGGGTGTGGGCTTTCGCTGTTGCACAGTGGAGCACTCCTGCAGCCTGATTGCTCCAATAAAGTCGCAGCTAAGGAAGGGCAAAGTCGTTTTTTATCCCCTGCAAGCTGCCGAGAATGACATTTCATTTGGTCAGCTTGCACTACGCTCGCGCTTCCAGCAGCAACAGACCGTTGCTGCATTGTTGGTCGTTCATTTCCCCTGTTGTTACATAGAGCGTGATAGTGTTGAATTGTCTGGAGGGGAAAGTGCGCGAGCGGGTACGAAGTTGATGGTACGTGAAAGAAAAAAAAAGGCCTGAATTGCATTGACTGTGCAATATCAACCGCGGAGGGTCGAACCGTTTCGGCATAAACCGGTAACCGTTATTTCTTTTTTCGGTTTAGTTCCGGTTCGGGTTCAGCCTGCTCAAAAAATAACGGTTTGGGTTCGGGTTCAGTTCCGCCAAAAATACTGGTTCAGTTCCGGTTTTCGGTTCGGTTCGGTTCCGGTTCGACACCCTGATATATATATATATATATATGTGTGTGTGTGTGTGTGTGTGTGTGTGTGTGTGTGTGTATATAGCAAATCAGAATGGGAAATGAGGGGCTCGTTGAAAATAAGACAGAAATAAGAGAAGGGGCGGATCTGGTAGGTAATCGCAACTGATAAAGAATTTGGAAAGAAAGAAAGAAAGTGGAGAAAAAATGCCCGCCACATGGGATCCGAACTCACGACCTCCAGAGATCGTGGGTTCCGGAGGTCGTGGGTTCGGATCCCACCTGGAGGGCATTTTTTCTCCACTTTCTTTCTTTCCAAATTCTTTATCTGTTTCAATGACCTACCACATCCGCCCCTTTGCTTACTGAGGTTTTCTTCACTGCCAAATGTTACTTCTGTATTATATATATATATATATATATATATATATATATATATATATATATATATATGACAGAATTAAGAATTGGCAGTAAAGAAGACCTCGGAAAGCAAAGGGGAGGATGTAATAGCTTAAGATAAAGAATTTGGAAAAAAAAGGGGAGAAAAAATGCTCGCCAGGTGGGATCCGAACCCACGACCTCCAGAATACCGGTCTGGTGCGATAACCACTACATTACCGGCGGGCCTACTTTAGCCTCCACTTTCTGGGGTATTTATATTTAGGTGTTTTTGTTTCCTGCGGTTGGGGGTGGTAGCCAGCGCCACTAGGACCACTCGGGTTGAAGGGGACCTTCTTTTTAACCCCCGGGCCGCGACTCGAGCGTCTACGACATGTCGAGAGTGGTCGACCAGCGTTGAACCCCCTTAAGTCCCTATGGCACCAAGACTGCCAGAACAGAGGCCCTCGCTATGCATGTAACAAATCAGAATGGGAAATGAGGGGCTCGTTGAAAATAAGACAGAAATAAGAATTGGCAGTGAAGAAGACCTCGGAAAGCAAAGGGGAGAATGTAGTAGCTCAAGATAAAGAATTTGGAAAATAAGAAAGTGGAGAAAAAAGCGAGGGCGAGAGCGAGAACCCCTCATTTCTAAACCATCTTATGGTGCGAAAGCTTAGCGAGGGCCTCGGTTCTGGCAGCCTTGATGCCAAGGTAGCATAAGAGGGTTTCTCGCCAGTTACCCGCTTATGACAGGCTGTAGACGTTGGAGTCACGCCACGGGGAATGAAAAGGAGGTCCCCTTCTCCCCGTGTAGTCTGAGCGGTGCTGGCTACCACCCTCAAGCGTCGGATACAGCTGTAGTAAACATAAATACCGCAGAAAGTGAATGAGAACACAGTCGCCCAGATAGCCGAATTGGTAAGGCATTCCAGATCTAATCGAAAGGCGTGGGTTCGGTCCCCACTCTGGGTGCCTGTTTTAAGTGCGAAGCACTTCTTAGTCGGGCCTACTCCTGCTTCCACCGCCGTCCTCCGTCCGCAGCCTAGCAACGGAGCTAGCTACCGTGCCTAGCAACGGCGCCGGATTTCCGACCCGTGAGGGCGCTCGCATAGTGCCTCCTCTCCCCCCTCGCCTACTCTCCTAAAGCCCCTTTACAACTCTCCAGCTCGCAACCCCCTCTCTCGGCGCGCCAGCCAGGCCACTCCACTATATAAAAAAGAAAAACAGCTTCCGACGCCAGGTTTCGATCCGAGGACTTTGCGACCGCAGCGCGACGGTCTACCGACTAAACCACGGACGCGACGCTGATGTGAGTGTTAGTAACGCGCCTTATATCTTTAACGCATTCAAACTACGTCGTCAGCGGCGTGCGTTGGCGACTCAACGGCGTTATAGCGGCTTGATAACTGCGTGGTGTACAAGTGATACTACAAACCCGCTAGTTCTGCATTCTCTCACGTGACTGCGCCTCCTCTCCCTTCACTCCGGTCGGCGCTTCGCAGCTGCGGTGCGCTGCGGTGCGGTGCGCTCCTCCTCTCGAACATACACGTTAATTCACCGAGATTTCCGCAGAGGGACGAACGAGGCGTGTTAAGCCGAACGTGATCACGAGGGGGTGTTAATGTAACTAACGGGCAAAATGCCACCAAACTTCAACAAACTCCCCCTCATAGCATCACCACGTGCTTCGCACTTCCTCATACTCCCCTTCGGGGAAATGCGGGGGAATTTTTTTCTTTCTTTCTCACGTAATTAATAAAAAAATATTATTCTAACGTCACTAACGGTAACAAATAGTCTAAACATTCCCCTATGCCTTCTTTGGCGTTGTAGACTGCCGGCATTTCTTTCTGTATTTCCAAACGAGCCCCTCATTTCCAAACCATATTATCGTGCGAAAGCTTAGCGAGGGCCTCGGTTCTGGCAGCCTTGATGCCAAGGTAGCATAAGAGGGTTTCTCACCAGTTACCCGCTTATGTTAGGCTGTAGACGTTGGAGTCACGCCCCGGGGGTTGAAAAGGAGGTCCCCTTCTCCCCGTGTAGTCTGAGCGGTGCTGGCTACCACACTCAAGCGTCGGTTACAGTTGTAGTAAACATAAATACCCCAGAAAGTGAAGGAGAACACAGTCGCCCAGATAGCCGAATTGGTAAGGCATTCGAGATCTAATCGAAAGGTGTGGGTTCGGTCCCCACTCAGGGCGCGTGTTTTTCTTTCGTTCTTTCTCACGTAATTAATGCAAAAAAAATAATAATGTAACGTCACTAACGGTAAAAAATAGTCTAAACATTCCCTCATGCCTTCTTTGTCGTTGTAGACTGCCGGCATTTCTTTCTTATATATATATATATATATATATATATATATATATATATATATATATATATATATATATATATATATATATATATATATATATATATATATATATAAGGTAAAGTAGAGAGAGAGACAAACAAGAAAGACGTAGAAAATAAAAATAAGTTTACTGACGTTTCAGGGAGAGGACTCCCTTTCTTGAGAGTGAGTCCTCGCCCTGAAACGTCAGTAAACTTATTTTTATTTTTTACGTCTTTCTCGTTTGTCTCTGTCCCTACTAACCTTATTTGTTTCGCGCTCTGTGTGAGTTTTTATCTTTTCAGGCTATATATATATATATATATATATATATATATATATATATATATATATATATATATATATATATACATATATATATATATATATATATATATATATATACATATATATATATATATATATATATATTTATATAATAAGGGTTGGTAGTCAAAAAAACCTCTGAAAGCAAAGAGGAGGTTGTGGTGGGTCATAGAAAGAGATGAAGAATTTTTTGAGTCGAAAAGAAATATATATTTATATATATATATATATATATATATATATATATATATATATATATATATATATATATATATATATATATATATATATATATATATAGGGGAAGGGGTGGGGAAAGTAGTAGGGAAACAGCCCCACTGGTAGCGTAGTGGTTATCGCACCAGCCCGGTATTCTGGAGGTCGTGGGTTCGCATCCCACCCGGCGGGATTTTTCACCACTTTCTTTCTGACTCAAAAAATTCTTCACCTCTTTCTATGCCCTAACGCATTCCCCCCTTTGCTTTCCGAGGTTTTCTTGACTGCAAACCCTTATATTCTGTCTTAATTCACTGAGCCCCTCATCTCCCATTTCTGATTCGCTATATATATATATATATATATTGCCGCGAACCATACATTGGGTTTGTTTATTTGTGTTTTGCTTTTACCGCCCGGCTGCGCCGGTCTGCGTTATCTCTGCGCCAAGGGAAGCGCGTGTTACATTCTTTCTTTTTGTGCCGCATGTGTTATCTGTTGTGATAGGGAGAGCATTCCGATCTAACGTGAACAGCCCAGAATAATCTTCTTGGATCTACTATGTTCTCGATGCGAATCGACGTTTCGAGAACCACGCGCGCCGAAAGATAAAAAGCCTGCAGTGCGGACGCCGGGGCATTCGATTCGACGACACTCGCCTGTGCAAGTCACTTTGTTGACCGCTGCTTCGCCGCCTCTGTATTCTTTTGAGTTGTTAGGGGAGCACAAGTTCGCTCCAATAAACGTGTTTCTCATTCAACACAACTGCATCGTCCTTGTCTTCGTGACAATATATATATATATATATATATATATATATAATGGGAGAATAATGGGAGAGGCCTTTGCCCTGCAGTGGGCGTAGATAGGCTGGTGATGATGATGATGATATATATATATATATATATATATATACATGGGCATATCTTATATACATATATACATGGGCATATCTTGTTTTGACCCCTCTTTCACCCCCGTTGCCACAAGGGAGAGGAAAATTACCTGGTTATGTTTTATTTATTTATTTTTTTCGCTCTTTGTATACCAATGTACACTCTTTCCTGTCGAAACTGCCTGTCCTACTGCTTTTGGGCGCGACCCCCACCAACAGAAGCCACGTGTCTCTTGTTTCAATGACCTTACTTGGATTCCTAAAACGGGTGTGAATGGGCAGATGTTCGCCCTTTGTGTGCATATCTTCTTTGGAACGTCTTCGTTCCGCGTGACTAATCTTTTTGCCCATGTCAAACACGGGCATGGGCCTATCTTGTTTTGACCCCTCTTTCACCCCCGTTGCCACGGGGAAGGAAAATTACCTTGTTATTTATTATTATTTTTTTATTTTTTAATTATGTATTATTTTTTTCTCTGTGTTTGGTTCTTCTCTCTCTCTTTTTTTCCAAGTTCGTACCGCGTGACTGTGTGTTCTTATTATCCTTGTTGTAATTAATTTTCCCGCTCTCTCTTCATTCTTTTGCTACCCACCAACCATGAATCCATTTGTACAAACTCTCCCTCCTCTTACCTTGCCCTCGCGCTTGCAACATTTTCTGTATATATAGCTCTGAAACGAACTTATTTTGTACTCTGAAGAAAGGGAGTCCTCTCCCTGAAACGTCAGTAAACTTATTTTTATTTTCTAAGTCTTTCTCGTTTGTCTCTGTCTCTACTAACCTTATTTTTTTCGCGCTCTGTGTGAGTTTTTATCTTTTCAGTCTATCTTTAACCATGAGCGCTGCCAGGACAACGAAGAAATACGTCATCCGGAAGTTCCCGCAGACTGCCCCGTCTAGTGTTGTGATAGGCGACTCTCAGACTAAGTATCTTTTTGAACATTTTGACCCGCTCTGTGTTGGAACCCCTGCTTTTGTTCGCAACCCGGCGCATGCATTTCTGACGCACGCTTACTCATTGACTCTATACCTGCTTGCTCTAACACAGTTTTTCTGCATGTCGGTACGAATGACCTGACCTCTTCTTCTGCTGAACGCGCTTTTTGTGACTATCGCTCGCTGACTGACCTGATCCTTCAATCTCGGCCTAACGTCTCCACCATCTATGCCAGCTTGATTCTTCCGCGCTCTGCTAACCGCCGCCGTGACTACCGCATCTCCCGCTTTGCCATTGGCTGCAATGAAAAAGCACGACGCTTTAACTCTCTCCTGCGTGAATTCTGCCGCCACTCTCGCTGCGTGCGCTTCATTGACCACGGCTTCCAGCACCTTCCCGCCCGCCGAGTCCTTGCTGCGGATGGCCTGCACCCCAGCTTCTAGGGTGTGGCTGTGCTTGCTAGCCACATCCGCGAGCTTTGCTTCACGCAAAAGCGCTGCAACCCTCCCGGGTGGCGCGAGGTCGCATGCACCGCCACCCAAGCTCGCGCAGGGGCCTCATACGACCATGACTTCCCACCGCTGCCTCTGCTCCCCTCCAGCCAAACCTCCTCCACGATGTCCCCGGACACACGGTCTAACCGGCCAGCCCCGTGTGCCGCCGTGACCACCGTGGCCACGGACCTTCAGCTGAGCGCCAGGGACCCACACCCAGAGTCCCCGGACGTCCGCCGCAGCCTGCAACCCGTACGTGCTCCTGCGACCACGGCCTCGGAGCACCGACGCATCGCCTGCAGCCCAACTCCGAGAGTGCGCCGCGCCAAGAGCCTGCCGCGCCCGCCCTCGGGAACTACAACGCCCACCGGAGCCTCAACAACCACCGAGCCACTGCGAAACGCCAGCAGCGGATCCGCACTGCTATCGGACGCCCCAAAGCCAGCCTACAACCTCCGCAAGAAAGTGTCTTCTGCGCCGACAAAGTGACTAAGCTCCAAAAAACCCGGTAATGCAGCTTCCTACCCAGTATCAAAACAATTCTTAAAATTAAGAAAGATTACTGAAAAACGCATACGTTCCCAAATGCACGTTTCCGCACTTTCACAGTATTTGTCTGCAGAGGTAGCTCCCATGGGTTTGAGGGTTAGACTGAGACCTGCAACTGCCGAACTGTCCCCTTCCAACAAAAAAAAGTGGCAACAAGTACTAGACAACGCATCCTTGCAATTAACGCAGATAATTCTAGATCACTACGAGACTATGTCCCATTCCCTCCGCCAGGAAAAGGAAATTCTTAGTAAGGATCTAAGCGAAAGAGAATCAGGCCTTATACGCAGCTACGAATCCAAAAAGGCATCCGCTATATCCGAAACAAAAGTCCGTAAATTTTCCCGAGATAATATCCCTAGCAATGACAACATCCGCAAGAATAAAGTTAGCCCCATTACTAATGGCTGTCCATTATCTGGGAATGCACATGAAAATCGCCCCTTAAACGCGCCAAATACTAACCATTCACAAGCTCTCATTAGTGCCAGTACTAGCGAGTCTGCCAACGCAAACCCAAATTTTTATTCCCCTTCTGTAACCTCTCCCCAGGCTACTGAAACTAACAAAAATCTCACCGGAAATGTGATGAACCTCTCTAGTATTACCCTGTCACCAGATCAGATGAGCGCCTTGTCAAAAGGTCTGAATTTTTGCCCGGCAACTGGCGGTTTCAACGAATTTCAACTTTTTAAGGGCTTAGACAACTTCGCCAGAAATATGAGACTGAGAGAGTACTTCCATGACCGTCCTCCAACCGACGAAGCCCGAACCGCATTACCTAGCCATAAGCACTGGACCCCTCCCACGCAGCGTGATACATGCCTTGACATGTATATTAAAGCCGTTCATCGCGATGTACGAGCAGCATACCAAAAGCAAATTCCTTTCCGCTGTAACATCACCAACAAGGAAAAGAAAGCCCTGGAGGAACTCGCAGGTTGCCCCGAAATAGTAATCAAACCGGCCGATAAAGGAGGCGCCATCGTGATCATTGACAAAGCTGACTATGTCAACGAGGCTCATAGACAACTATCAGAATCTGCGTTCTACAAAGTACTCCCTAGCGATCCCACTAATGATTATAAGCTAATTGTAAAAGAAAAACTCACTGAACTTGTTCAAAATCAGGAAATAACTGAAACAACTGCTCGTTCTCTTATCCCCTTAAGCCCAGTAGCCGGTAAATTCTACCTTCTTCCTAAGATTCATAAAAAAACAACCCAGGTCGCCCCATTGTCTCTGGCATTGGTACTGTCACCGAGAACCTCTCGCGGTATGTCGACTCTCTCATTCGCGACATTCCCCCCAGCTTTCCATCCTTCATTAAGGATACAAATGATTTTCTCTCAGATATCATGAAGATGGAAATTCCCAACAACTGTTTACTTGTTACCCTAGATGTCGTGTCGCTGTACACTAACATTCCGCATGCCGATGGGATCACCGCTGTATCATGTGCGTATGAGGGGTCGGCGGGTGACAAACCCATCGATTCTCTCACCCTTGAAACTTTCCTTCACCTTATCCTTGAACTTAACAATTTTGAGTTTGATGGTGTCAATTACGTGCAAGTCAGCGGAACATCAATGGGAACCAAAATCGGGCCCAACTATGCGAACATCTTTATGGGATGTCTAGAGACAAACTTCCTCGCAACCCAAAGTTTGAAGCCATTGTACTACAAAAGGTATATAGATGATATATTCATGATTTGGCAGCACGGTGAAATGGAACTTCTTGCGTTTATTGAGGCTTTTAACCTTCGCATCCTACCATCTCCCTCTCTCATTCCTACTCCACGCACAGCATAAATTTCCTGGATGTTACTGTCACAGTTTCTCAGGGCAGACTTCAGACTAATCTCTACAGGAAACCTACGGACACGCGCCAGTATTTGCACTTCCACAGCAGCCATGTCAGGCACTGCAAGACTGCAATACCTTACAGCCAATCTCACCGTTTTAGGCGAATCTGCACAAGCCAGGCGGATTTCGATTCTAACTGCAGAGAACTTAAAACCGCACTCTTAAATCAAAAATACCCAGAGCAGGTGATCGATGACGCGATTACACGAGCTAACCAGTTGAACCGCACCGAAATTATCCGAAAAAAAGCTCCAAAACCCAATCAACAAACCAACCTCGTTTTGACCCATTCGGCCTCTTCTCCGAAAGTTGCTTCCATACTAAGGAAACATCACAATATCCTCGCTGAAAGTGAACGCCTAAAGAGAATATTCCCCGAGCCACCACGTGTTGTTTATAGACGCAGCAAAAATTTGGGTGATGTTCTCACTAAATCCAGCATCAGCCGACCACAGACTACTGGTTGCATGCCCTGTAACAAACCACGGTGTAAGGTATGCCCACAAATGACCACCACACAGCGCGCCGCCAGCACAGCTTCAAACTATTATGTTAATGTAAAAGGGAACTTTAACTGTGATTCCGCCAACGTCGTATACCTGCTGGAATGCACCCTCTGCGGCAAACAATACATTGGCCAGACTGAAACACCCTTTCGTTTGAGGTTTAACAATCACCGCTCCCATGCAAAAACCTGCCCTTCTTTGCCTCTATCAAAGCATGTTAACACTCCTGGTCATTCTTTTGAACAACTGAAGGCCACAATTCTTGAATCTAGTTTTAAAACGCATCACGATCGCGAGGTTCGTGAGTCTTACCTTATCTATAAGTTCAAATCAGCGTCGTTTGGCATAAATGAAAGTTATGGGAAATTAACCTGTCTTTCCTCCAATTAAAATTTCGGCTGCATTTCTCAGGCTAGTGTTATGCCTGTTCATTTCGTTCCCTCAATACTATTCTCCCAATAGTTGGCGAGCTCTCGTAGTTGGGTATAGTTTCGTGCTAGCACGACGTTTTTTAGCACAATGGCTTCACTGAAGCAAATTTGATGAACAAGTCTGGACATTGTGTTCTGGGTAGAAGGCTGCAGTACCATTTTTAGCTTTGATATTCTCACCTTGCAATTAATTTGTGAACGCGAGCGTGTGTGATTGTTTTCGTGTCCTCTTTCTTTTTTGTATTGTTGTTTTCTAATATTCGTTGCTGACCGCCTCGGCATTCCCTGAACTGGCACCATGCGCCGGGAGGATGACTACCACTTGCTGCCGCGTCATGCGCGTGCACCTGCCTGTTTTTTTTTGTTTTTTTTTTTTCATGACTTGTTTGACCTGGTCTGTTTTCCCCTATCAATGTACACTCATTTCGAGTCGAAATTACCTATCCTACTGCTTTTGGGCGCGACCCCCGCCTCCCACCAACAGAAGCCACGTGTCTCACGTTTCAATTACCTTACCAGGATTCTTAGAACGGGTGTGTATGGGCAGATGTTCATCCTTTGTGTGCATTTGCATATCTTCGTTTTCTTGTTCCGCGTGACTAATCTTTTTGCCCATGTCAAACACCTGCATGGGCATATCTTGTTTTGACCCCTCTTTCACCCCCGTTGCCACAAGGGAGAGGAAAATTACCTGGTTATGTTTTATTTATTTTTTTTTTCGCTCTTTGTATACCAATGTACACTCTTTCCTGTCGAAACTGCCTGTCCTACTGCTTTTGGGCGCGACCCCCACCAACAGAAGCCACGTGTCTCTTGTTTCAATGACCTTACTTGGATTCCTAAAACGGGTGTGAATGGGCAGATGTTCGCCCTTTGTGTGCATATCTTCTTTGGAACGTCTTCGTTCCGCTTGACTAATCTTTTTGCCCATGTCAAACACGGGCATGGGCCTATCTTGTTTTGACCCCTCTTTCACCCCCGTTGCCACGGGGGAGGAAAATTACCTTGTTATTTATTATTATTTTTTTATTTTTTAATTATGTATTATTTTTTCTCTGTGTTTGGTTCTTCTCTCTCTCTTTTTTTCCAAGTTCGTACCGCGTGACTGTGTGTTCTTATTATCCTTGTTGTAATTAATTTTCCCGCTCTCTCTTCATTCTTTTGCTACCCACCAACCATGAATCCATTTGTACAAACTCTCCCTCCTCTTACCTTGCCCTCGCGCTTGCAACATTTTCTGTATATATAGCTCTGAAACGAACTTATTTTGTACTCTGAAGAAAGGGAGTCCTCTCCCTGAAACGTCAGTAAACTTATTTTTATTTTCTAAGTCTTTCTCGTTTGTCTCTGTCTCTACTAACCTTATATATATATATATATATATATATATATATATATATATATATATATATATATATATATATATATATATATATATCTATATATATATATATATATATATATCTATATATATATATATATATATATATATATATATATATATATACACCTTCAAAAAGGAGTGCCCGACTGACTGACTGAGTCAAAACTGCTAGATTTGGAGACTTGAAATTTCGCGAGTTTATTTGCGTCATTGAGTAGTTGCTCACTAATGCGGGTTTTTTAGAAATTGCATTCCTAACCGCGGAAAACGGCGGGACTGTGGTTTCGCGATTTCGTGATTTTCTCGTTCACGCATTCACATATCTAAGCGCTTTTTGCTGATATTTGTAGCCATTAAAAATATCTAAGAAGTAGTTTTTGGATTTCGCCCTAACCTACACTAGCCAGGTGATTTCCCATTCCAGAAATAAAATTGTGTTCCTAAACATTCTCAAATAAATCTTTCACCGATTCAGTTATCCAACTGGTTTTTTTTGCTAGCATATGTTAGTCATAGAAATGCACCGAACCATTTTTAGCGATTTTGCCCTCCGACGCGACTACAACGGCCAAATTGTTTTTTTACAAATGACACTGCTGACGATCCAAAAAGACCTAACGGGTTATGTACACGTTTAGCCAAACTGCTCTTTCAAACAGTTACAGATTTCAAGGGCACATTCTCATTACGGCCTTGGAGGTCAATATTTCTGAAAATTTTAAAAATTCCACCGTGGGGAGAGTGAAAAGCACTAAAATAGTTTTTCAGATATTAATTTTTGTACTGCCAGCCATTTGAGATATCTAACTGGCTTTTGTTCAGATATGCAACTTACTCAGGCATCTAAACGCTGTTCAACAGCAATTTTCGATGACACCTTTCAAATAAAGGCAAGCGGAATTTCGGGAAAACACTATGTTCTACGCATTCTTAAATAACCACACCACCAGTTGACATCTCCCATTACTTTTTTCTTGAAAATGCTGCCCATTTAATTGCCCAAAAACCAATTTCAGGATTTTGTCCTCACGTGCGGATAAGAAGCCCAGCGAGATTTTTTAATTTGCATCCCTTTGGAGGTAAAATTCAGTTGAGTTTTCCCGCGTTCGCTTAGCGGTCGCCATCTGTTGACACCTTCGGCAACTACGCGTATCCTGTAGTAGCCGGTGTCATATATCATAAATGTAAAAGAAAGATGTAAAAGTAAAAAGCGCAAAGGTTAGCCCTCGGCATCGTTTGGGACTTCCTGCAACCCCGCGCCTCCCGTAGGGAGCCCATCCTAGTTATGATAAAACTGTACCGATGAGCATCCTTCATATTTAATGAGATAGCACTTCTTACGAGGTTGAATACCCCTCACCCAGCCGGCCTCAATCGTGTGTCGCCTACGCAATCTCCTGCCGAATTCAAGTTATGTTTACAACTGGGCACTCTTTCTCATATCATATTAAGAGTCAGGCAAACCAAGCTCCTCCTTCTTCCATCCACTTTTCCCACCCTTGAGCTTTGGGAGAACCTGGTGACTAACAGCGATCTGGACGTCCAGACAATACTTCCTCCAGAGTGTTGGCTGTCCGCTCATCCCATGGCCTTCTGAAATTGGGAGCCACTCCCACTTCGCCGGCTCAATAAAACTTTTTTTCACTCACGGACTCACTCGCTCGAGCTCACCATCTTGGTGCAATTTGTTTAGCGAGAGTTGGAGAAAAACACGAGTGCCAGTCGTTTCACATTACCACGACGCGCCGGCAGTTGGAGCCCATGTACTGACTGCAGGCAGGCGCTCCCGAGTGTGTACCACTTGCCAATGAATTAGCCTAATATGACAACTAACAAATAAACGAACAAAAAAAGCCCATCGCTGTTCTTAAAATAAGGCCCACCCGGGCCCCGCCGGGTACTACATATATATATATATAAGGTTAGTAGAGGCAGAGATACACGAGAAGGACATTAAAAATAAAAATAAAAGTTTACTGACGTGTCAGGGAGAGGACTCCCTTTCTTCAGAGTACCAAAGGGAGTCCTCTCCCTTAAACGTCAGTAAACTTTTATTTTTAGTTTTAATGTCCTCCTCGTGTGTCTCTGTCTATACTAACCTTATGTTTTCGCGCTCTGTGTGAGTTTTTGATTCCAGACTATATATATATATATATATATATATATATATATATATATATATATCCCTATGCCTCCTTTGGCATTGTAGACTGCCGACCTATCTTTCTGTATTTCGTCAACGAGCCCCTCATTTCCTTACTATATATATATATATATATATATATATATATATATATATATATATATATATATATATATATGATTTGGAAATGAGGGGCTCGTTAAGAAATACCGAAAGAAATGCCGGCAGTCTACAACGCCAAAGGAGGCGTAGGGGAATGGTTAGACTATTTTTTGACCGTTAGTTAAGATATATTTTTTTTATTATTATTTACGTAGAAAGAAAGAAAGAAAGCCACGCACCCAGACTGGGGACTGAACCCACGCTTTTCGATTAGATCTCGAATGCCTTACCAATTCGGCTATCTGGGCGACTGTGTTCTCCTTCACTTTCTGGGTATTTATATTTACTACAACTGTATCTGACGCTTGAGGGTGGTAGCCAGCGCCACTACGACTATACGGGAAGAAGGGGACCTTCTTTTCGAACCCCGGGGCGGGACTCGAACATCTACAGCCTGTCATGAGCGGGTAACTGGCGGGAAACCCTCTTATGCTACCTTGACATCAAGGCTGCCAGAACCGACGCCCTCGCTAAGCTTTCGCAGGATAATATGATGTGGAAATGAGGGGCTCGTTAGGAAATGCAGAAAGAAATTCCTGCAGTCTACAACGCCAAAGAAGGCATAGGGGAATGGTTAAACTATTTCGTTGACCGTTAGTGAAGATATATATTTTTTTATTATTATTTACGTAGAAAGAAAGAAAAACACGCGCCCAGAGTGGGGACCGAACCCACGCCTTTCGATCATATCTCGAATGCCTTACCAATTCGGCTATCTGGGCGACTGTGTTCTCCTTCACTTTCTGGGGTATTTATATTTACTACAACTGTATCTGACGCTTGAGGGTGGTAGCCAGTGCCACTTTCTTTCTTTCTACGTAAATAATAATAAAAAAATATATCTTCACTAATGGTCAAAAAATAATCTAACCATTCCCCTATGCCTCCTTTGGCGTTTTAGACTGCCGGCATTTCTTTCTGTATATATATATTTATTTATAGAAATAATACTTCGGAGAAGGTAGCGGGCTCAGACCTCTGCCAACGTTTCGACAAGGAGACTTGTCTTTTTCTATATATATATATATATATATATACAAAAGTGTGATATACAGCAAGAACAAATAATGTGTACTTACGTAGCGGCAACGGGACTTGCCTTCAGAATACAGTTACATGATATATATATATATATATATATATATATATATATATATATATATATATATATATATTTTTTTTTTTTTACGGTGACGCTCAGGCGTTGAGGGGTGACCTGAGGGTTTATTTAAAAAAAACCTGGGTGAGAACCGTCGCTGATCGTCGTGTCCGAGCTCTGGATACGCGAAAAGCACCTCGTTCTTCTCTTTGTTGCCCCGGCGTTTTCGCCGGCGGGATTGGCCTGTGACATAGTCAATGCCATCTTCTGTGCACAACACTCAACAAGTTATGTAGCGTTACATTTCCCCCCTCCGCAGACGAAACCCGCCGGGTGAGTCACGCAGCACCACGAGGGTGATAAGTCTTTAGCCGGGCGACGTGCACAAGTTGGGTCTTGATGGACCGGTGACCATGTGTTGTGAGGCGCGAAATGACGTAGGTCACGTCGCTTACACGGTCGAGAATAACGAATGGGACAGTGTAACGCGACAAAAACTTGCTACACAGTCCGCGTTTCCTAAAGGGAGTCCATAACCACACCAAATCACCTTTACAGAATGATACACTGCGGTGGCGAACGTCGTATCTCTGTTTAGACCGGGACTGTGATGCAAGGGTGCGCAGGCGAGCTAATTGGCGGGACTCTTCGGCCAGGCACAGAGTCTTGGCAACTGACTCCTCGTCGTGCAACGAGAATGGCAGGATAGTGTCCAGAGGAGTGCGAGGATTGCGTGCGTAGACGAGGTAGAAGGGACTTCTAGCCGGTTGTTTCGTGCTTGGCCGTGTTGTACGCGTAAGTTATGAAAGGCAATACTTCATCCCAGTTTTTGTGGTCTGATGCCACGTACATTGAAATCATGTTGAGAAGTGTTCGATTTGTGCGTTCAACAAGTCCGTTTGTCTGCGGATGATATGGTGTAGCATGGCGAAACTGTGAGGTGCAAAGGCGAAGTAGCTCCTCTACAACATCCGCAATAAATTGGCTGCCACGATCACTAATAGGCACGCGCGGAGCGCCATGCCCCAGAATCATAAAATTTAGCAGGAACATAGAAACCGAGGCTGCTGAAGCTGTTGGTACAGCCGCAGTTTCTGCGTAACGCGTCAGGTGGTCAACGCAGACGATAACCCAGCGGTTTCCAGCTGGCGTCCGTGGTAGTGGGCCAACGAAATCAATCCCGACTTTCTCAAATGGAGCTGTGGGTGGATTCACTGGATGGAGGAGGCCGGGCGGTGTTGTTGCAGGACACTTGTAGCGCTGACACTCCACACAACTGGCGACGTATTTTTCAGTCGTCCGCCGCATGTTGGGCCAGTAAAAGCGTTCTTGTACGCGGTGTAATGTGCGAGCGGAGCCAAGGTGCCCAGACGTCATGTCATCATGCATAGCACGAAGCACGCAAGGGCGCAGCCGCTCGGGTACAACGAGAAGGAACCGCGCTCCAGTCGCATTGTAGTTTGCTTTGTAGAGAAGACCATCCCGAAGAGAAACGCGGTTGGTAGGGGTGCAGTCACGAGCAGTGGCGAAGAAGGACGCTAGCTTGGGGTCACCTTCCTGTTATCGCCGGAAGGTTTCTATGTCAGGAAATGTCTCAACGACTGCTGCAAGATAGTCGTCGAAATTGTCAGCGTCGCAGGCAGTAGATGAAACTGGGAGCCGGGAAAAACAGTCAGCGTCGGTGTGTCGGCGGCCGCTTTTGTAAGAAACAACAAAATCATATTCTTGGAGTCTGAGGGCCAAGCGGGCGAGCCGTCCAGATGGATCACGTAGTCCAACGAGCCAACATAAGGAGTGGTGGTCCGTAACAATTGTAAAAGGTCGTTCATGAATGTAAGGGCGAAACTTATGCACAGCAAAGATGACAGCCAAACATTCTTGTTCAGCCACTGTATAATTTTGCTCAGGTTTGCTGAGCGTACGGCTGACGTAGGCAATCACGTGCTCAGTGCCGTGAAGTCTCTGCACAAGGACTGCTCCGATTCCGATGCCGCTGGCGTCCGTATGCACTTCTGTAGGAGCAGCCGGATCTAAATGGCGTAGTATTTGCCCCGACGTGAGAAGAAATTTCAGTTGAGAAAAAGAGGCTTCGCACTCAGATGTCCAGTAGAAAGGAGCATTTTTGCGTAACAGAGAAGACAGAGGAGAAGCGAGCTCTGCAAAGTTTGGTACAAACCGACGAAAGTAGGAGCATAGCCCCAGGAAACTTCGTAGGTCGCGCACAGACTTTGGCTGCCTAAACTGACTCACGGCTTCAATCTTTTGTGCATCAGGTCTAACGCCATCTTTGTCGACTAGATGCCCCAACACTAAGTTCTGGCGCTCGCCGAAGCGGCATTTTTTTTTAATTTAGCACAAGGCCGGCTTTTTCCAAGCAGTTCAGGACCATGTCAAGGCTGGTGTTGTGCTCTTCAAAAGTGCGTCCAAAAATTACTACGTCGTCGAGGTAGCACAGACAAATCTCCCACTTTAAACCGCGCACAATTGTGTCCATGAACCTTTCAAATGTAGCTGGGGCGTTACAAAGGCCAAACGGCATGACGTTAAACTCAAATAGCCCGTCAGGAGTCACAGAAGCCGTCTTCTCTTTGTGGGCCGGATCCATCGGAATTTGCCAGTAACCAGATCTTAAGTCAACTGACGAAAATTAGGAGGCGGAGTGCAGACAGTCAATGACATAATCTATGCGAGGAAGAGGGTACACGTGCTTTCTTTGTAATTGCGTTCAGGCGTCTGTAGTCAACACAGAATCGCCAGGAACCATCCTTCTTCTTCACCAGGATTACCGGCGCTGCCAAAGGGCTAGCTGATTCCTGTACCACTCCCTTCTGTAGCATCTCGTTGACCTGGTCTGCGATGACCTTCCTCTCGCCAGGAGAAACCCGACACGGTTTTAAATGCAGAGCATTTCAGTAACTCACGATGCCACCCGCGTTGACGTCCGTAGTCCGCATCGCTCCCCCTACACTATATAAAAAAATAACACTTACCGGCGCCAGGTTTCGATCCCACGACTCTGCGGGCGGAACGCAAGGTACACGGCGCTGTACCCACTGCGCCACAAAGCCGACACAGAGTGGAAGTTTACGAACGCGCCTTATATCCTTGACTCATTCAACCGTCGGCCACAGGTGCGCCCTCTCCCCCGCGTCCTTCTCCCCTTCTCTCCGCTCGCAACACCCTCTCTCGCCGCGGTTCGGGCGCACAACAGGTGGGGACGTGCGCAACACCCTCTCTCGCCGCGTTGGGTTCGCGCTAAGCAACAGTCGGTTCGCGCGCAAGAACAGGTGGGGGGGCTCGCATCGCGCTCTCTCGCCGCGGTAGGTTCGCGCTTAAAGCGCTGGACACATGTACGACTGGTACACGCGATTCGCATGCGACTGATCGTTGCGATTGATCGTTAGGACCTGTTTTGGCGTCGATCGCTGGTCGGAGGAGGCTCACGACGTGCGTCTGGAAAGCCAGATGCAGTCGTGCCATCGTTGCAATCGTCGTGAGGCCACAGCCAATGAGAGCCCGCTGAGCCCCAACCTCCCGCAACCGGCGTGCGTTGCTCTGGTCGGCTCGGTGTTGGGAACTTTAGGCTTAGCATCCTGGCGGATATTTGATCGCCGCTATCTGTGTAACTGCGAATGACAATCCGTAACACAACTTTTCACCACACTATCATCCCTTTTCTCGCATAAGCTACTTCTTTTTAGCGATCAGATTGATTCAGAAGAGCAGCGACAAGCGCGGTTGCTACCGTGGTCTGCGCCGGTTCGAGCCGCTGAGTGTGCCGAGCTGGCAGGCGCGACCGGCGTGTGCGCGGACTGTTTCCGAAGGCAGAAAACACTTCGCGATTGCCTGCTTTATCCATTTCTTGCGAACAAACGCGCGGAATCTACAAATTCAGCTCAGCGATCGTCGTAGTTGAACATCTGCGTAGCCTGTTTCGATGCTTCCGCGCAGGTATTGCCATCTCTCGACCGGTCGGCGCACCGCCCGCCGCGCGTCGCGACGGCCGGTCAGCGTAGGCTTGCATCGCGGCAGTTATCTGATCGCCGCTTTTAAAAGAAGCCATGATAACAATCCCTAGCACAATTTTTCACCACACTAGCACCTACTTTCTCGCATGTGGAACTTCATTTTAACGATCAGATTGATTCAGAAGAGCAGCGACAAGCGGTTGCTACAACGTTGGTTGCTACCGTGGTCTGCGCCGGTTCGAGCCGCTGAGTGTCCGAGCTGGCAGGCGCGGCTGGCGTGTGCGCGAACTGTTTCCGAAGGCAGGAAACGCTTCACGATTGCCTGCTTTATCCATTTTTTGCGATTAAACGCGCGGAATCTACAAATTCAGCTCAGCGATAGTCGTAGTTGACCATGGAGCAAAAACGGTGGGCGGAGCGACGCCGACGACGCATCGCATGCGCGCATCGGGTCATGTGTCTCAAATTCACGCGTACGACTAGTTGTGGTGACAGTCGTAACTATCAGTCGCATGCGAATCGCGTGTACAAATCGTACATGTGTCCAGCGCTTAAACCACATATGTCGTTCGCGCGCGCGCTCTGGTCGCTAACATCTGTGGCGTGATCGTGACGTCAACATCACGCGTTCGTGTGTTGGGGCGATTTCGGCGCTATAACACTCTCTCGCGAGGGGCATTTAATTGGATTCGATTAGATTGGCTTGGATTGGCTTGGCTTGGATTGGATTGGATTGGTTTGAATTTGGATTGGATTGGATTAAATCGGATTGTGTTGGATTGTGTTGCGTCATAGCCGCGGCACGTTGCGTCATAGCCGCTCCACGTTGCGTCATAGCCGCGGCAGGGTGTTCACGGCACGTTTCACCATCGACTTCATCGACAATGTCTACGCTGGAAGACAACAATTACAACAACAACAACCAATACGTAATCCATACGACTTGCAGGCGCGCCCCCCGCGGAAATGATCTGCATTTGATCGTGCCCCTCGCGAGGGGGATGTTTGTTGTAACCTTTTTGCCGGAGCGGGCGGGCGGTTCCGGTGCCTATGCTGTGGCGAGTGCGAGAAGGCGGGATTTCGGTCTTGCTGCCGGGGCTGGTGGAAAAGTCAAACACTGTCGCATGCCTTGAAAGGACATGGGCTAACGCCTCCCTCTCGGCAGAAGAAAGACCTTTGTTTATCATCTTTATCGTTAGACGGAGGTGTGTGTGATTTTTCAAGCGTAGGTGGCAGCTTGTAAACCGACCGCAGCATTCAGTTGTGAAGCTGAGTACAGGTTTCGGGCACCCTCCTGTCTTGCGTCCTTCAGCCACGCAGGAATTGGTTTTTCAAAAACCATTTACCAACTAGCCAGCAACCATTGCAATTCTTGTAAAGCAATGCTTCTCCACGACAAGCAATAACATTCTACTATCATGCGGTATTTATTCTATCAACGATTCCCGATTACTGTAGTAAGAGCATTTCTGTGAAATTAAACACGTTTGAGCCGTAGGTAATGAAGATACGGGAGCGTCGTCCGTCACAATTTCTGTTTTGAGGTAAATCTTCGAAGACACCCTCCAACTTTGTATTTCGCTTGTGCACGACGTCGGTGCCGTTTCGTCATCAACTGCCAAAGGCCAGCGCCGCAGCATTCCTAGACCGGTTGCACACACCGGCTTTGTGGGAGCATTTAGCGGCAATATACTCCTGGATTCGCGAAACTGCATGCAGGCATGAAAAAATTGCATGAAGCAACGAACTTTCACTTCCAGCTTGACTTCCAGCTTGGCGCATTTAGCGTCGTCTGCTATTTGTAAATACTGAGCATGGGCGTAAATAACACACATGGCATGCCTCGTAAACGTCACATCCACACTCAAGATTTACCGATCTGAAAAATGCACGTGGGGTTACGTTCGCTTTGCCAGCCGCACCACAGAAAAACGACAGAAAGCCATGCACAACAACGCTGCGCTGACCGCCACCGGCTTCCACTGACGAGCGGTTCGCCACGGGCGGCGCTGTTCGCTGAAACGACGGTGGTGCCATACAACGGCCGCCCGGTCCCTATATGTGTGCTCGTTTGGCAGTAAGCAATGACATAGTTACCTCTGCTTGCGCATTTCCTCTAGAAACGCAATAATCAGCGGCCGTTGCGGGTTAATGCGCTGGTTTAATTCCACGAAACATCTTCGCCCTGGTCACCGCTTGAGTGTTTGCTTCCACACATTGCACTTTTCTCATTGTTGAGTGCAGTCGTCTGCCGTTTCGGGAACGCCGAAGGGTGCTTTTTGAAGGTGGCGTGGTGATTATTTAAAGGATGAAAGTTTATTACGCGAAACGGGTAAGAAACGACAAGATTTGTGCATATGCGTGCTTATAGAAAGAAGAAACAAACAAAAACATTTACACTGCACACGACCCGTGCGCTATCGCCCATACATTACCGGACACGTATTTTACACCCGCAAGCGCCTGTGTGATCGTGTCCTTCCCGTACCTTTTCTAAAATAAATACCATTTTTGGACAGTCGTTGTTTAAACTAAGGAGGAGGAATAAACATTTATTCAACTGTATCGAGTTGCTAATCTTACGTGTTATTTAAAATACGTTTCTATGGATGCGGAAGAGTATTTAGGGGGGATTTTTCGGTAAAATTAAGCAGTTGTGAGTTTGCGTCTGTCATGTGGCCTTTCGTGTGTCATTTTCATATATATCATTTTCAAATCCGACATGAATCACCTTGTCCAGAAACGTGTCTCACTCAGCATAACCAAATGCCTAATTTGGTCACGTCTTAACCTCTTAAGGTGGACCTAAGTTTAAAGGAAGAGGAGAAAACGCGTAATATAATGCACATTGTTGCCAACATGTGTGAGGGGTGTGTGCCATGACTCGCTGTTTTTTTTTTTTCTCACAATGCTTGCTTTCAATACAATTTTGAAAAAGGCGAGCCACAATTCCTGGACAATGCCGGACCAAATGGGGGTTAATCAGTTTTGAAAATACGTACTGCTTTTTCACCGCTACAGAACACGGCGCCTAGTGTAGTTTCGATTGTATGTAATACTTATAACCATACTTTGGCTTTTCGCGTTACATGCGTTCACTTCTCGCTGCTCTTGCAACGTCCGCAGGACCCCCCCCCCCCCCTTCCCGAAAAAAAAAAACTAAATGCACAGAATTTCATTTTTTAACCAATCCTCAAGAATTAAATGCCAAGACAAAGGCGATATTCAGTTTACAAAACAAAGTAGTTACCGGGAACCCGTTGCGCTGATTCGCAACGAGAAATAAAAAGGAAATGTTTTACTACATCTGCAACAGCGCAACTTCATTTATTGCCATCTTTAGGGTTCGTAAGCGACCTTATACACAAGAATGCAAACACATCTCGCTGTTGCAGGCACCTGTTAGATATTAAAAGGAACGCAAATGGTCAACAGAGCAGCCGTAACAGAAAATTTGTGCTCACTGTGAGGTCCCAGAAGCTTGGTCTGCACACTGTAAGCAGCTGCTTGTCACTTTGCGAAAACCTAGCTAAACATGAGATGTTGATTGTACTGCGTGCGCTGACAATTCAACTCGCAAGTTCACTTGCGACAAAAGCCGTAAATAATTGATCCGACACCGTTATTCATCAAACCTTCCTTCAGAGTCATTAAAATTTCATTTAAAAGGCCCGTTAGAGCGGGTATATTTATATCTCTGCACTGATCAAAATTCAGTTATTTTGTGTTGCCTTTTGAACACACAAAAAATTTCGTAAGCTCTTCGAAAGAATTTCGGGGCAGTTAAGTAGTGTTATTATTTTAGGGCATCCCACAAATGCAAGAATGCGTCATGCTACCCGTGAAAGCGGTTGAGATTGCCGTTGTAAACTGAGTTTCAGAGATCGAGGCTTCCTCATTTGTTTCTATTTATGCTCTTATTGAAGGCTCAAAGCCATAGTCTGGAAAGATCGAGCTTGCTACGAGCCACAGCGTACAAGTTCATTGTCACAATTACGGCCATTCTGAGATTCCCGATAAGTAATTGCTTTTTTGGCGTAGTAATGAAAACTGACTGCCGCTTCCATGCTATACATTGAACGTTGAGGAACCGAACTACAGCATACCACTCTTGTTTGCACCTTTCGTGCGCACATACGGCGGGAAAAAGGCACGAAGCTCGCCCACAGTGTGCATTCTTACGGGCCGCTCAGCGGAGCATCCACACTAGCAGCGCGACGCTGTCGCCACCTACATGTCGAGCTCGCGGCGAATAGTGGAGATCAGCTCGCTACGTGCCTGGCCAGGTAGCGGAGCGGCACAACTTCGGGAAGTCTTGCGGCCACTCACCCAGCCGCCCGCGAGTCACGGAAGTATCGTATACCTTCCTCAAACTGCGGGTGCTCACCACCGTGAAACTCTCAGGGGGAATTTCGTTCGGTGGGATAACTTCAGCGAGAGACATTGAGCGTGTAGCAGATACGAATCCGAGAGATAAAAAAACGCGCCTGCAGCAGTACCAGCTGCAAAGCGCTCGAGGCCGACCACAATACAAGCGGTTAGCAGCCTCCGGCGACCGCGTCACCCGCTCACACAGAGCACGACTCACACAGAGCCAGTTAAAATCATATTTACATATTAACAACACGGATCGTCCTGATCACCGGTCACATGCTCGTCTCTGCTGGATGCATTACCGGCCGATAATGGGTCTGCTCGGTATGCGATATCGCCCGGGAATTGCAACGTTTGCACGCTTAATGAATTCCCTTCGGGGCTCGCACGAACTGGCCGACGTTCAGCCCGTGGCTACGGGGCCAGTCGGGTGCACGGCGCGTTAGGAGCATTCAAGCGGCCACGGGGGCTCGCGACAGGCGTCCGCCACCACGTGGTGCTACCGCTCCCGTTGCGCACGGCGACGTTTTCACGGGCGCAGCTTATATGGCCAGCACGCGTGGTTCGCGTATCCGCTTAAGCCAGCTGAATGCCACGTGGTCCGTCTCCACTACGAACGAACTTTGGTTGACGGAACGGTCGAACTCGTTCAGAACGTGTGGCCCGATCTCTAAGTAGTCCGTAGTATTACGCGGCGAGGGGGCCGCCGTGCTTTGGAAACACGAGATCGTAAGGCAAGCCACGCCTGGGAAACGAGGAGTGCTCCCCAGTGGACCTAGCTGCGGGCTTAGCGTACTAAATCACACGCGCGCCGGGCAAGATCGACAACAAAGGGTCGTACAATGCCCGCGGGGGGATGTGCTACGCTGTCCCGGCCGTGTCGTGGGAGCGAAAGGTGCTCCCACGACACGCCTTGGCGTCCACGCGTGCTATGCGCGATAGGCGCTCGCACGTGGTAGGACGAATGCGCGTTATCATCATCAGAGCGGGAGGCTCCTTCTCGACGAGGCGCAGGGGGCTCCTTAGCGAGAGGCAAACTTGGCCACAAGGGCCGTTTGGCGTCTGCACGTGGAGATACTTTGGCCGCAGGCTAACGCCGTCCGAGCAAAAGATGTTCTCGTTTCCGACGTAGCGAGCGTATGGCTCTGCTCCAGGTTCAAATCGTACGTCAAGTTCGCAGGCTCGGGAGCGCCGCTACGTTGCGTACAGAACACCAGAGATGCTGCGCGGGTCGGGCGATAAGTGCCTCGGTTCGCGGGCAGCGGTGAGCGGCGTGAGCACGTTACGACGAAGCGTCGTGCTCCCAAAAGCCAATTGCTGGCGCGGGTTGGGCGATAAGTGCCGCGGTTCGCGGGCAGCGGCGGATGGCCCGAGCACGTTGCTAAAAACAGCGTGGTGCTCAAAAGCCTAACCGCTCACCTTACAGTAAATCGCACAGGGACTAAGGCCAGGGGCCTGTTCCGTCGCGCAGTGTCGATACCGTGTTGGGCGCCAATGTGGGCATAATGGGCCTAGCTACGGGATAACAAACGACCCCGGCTAGCTTCGTTAGAGACGTCGAGCGCCAAAGTGGGCTCGTTGGTCCCCTGCGGGCTAAGTGGGGTTCAGGGTGTTCCCCCTTCGCCCGGAAATGACCCATCCAAAATGCCCCAGAGAGGTTCGCGGCGTCCACAAGGGAGACGCCGCGACGGGTTCGACTCACCGACACAGGCGACGACAGGCTCCAAAGGGCCAGGACGAACCATGGGGTTTATTGGCCGAGTCGTACAGTGCATAATAACGCCAAGACCGGGTTAAGAACTACACTGTACCGACACGCGTCCTACGGCGTCGCCCAAACAGGCGACCATGGCTGAGGTTGCACGCGGGCCGCTCTCAAGGTGACCAGAGGCCTACCCTACGCGTCCGATCAGGGCCTAAACAGCGCCCGACCGGCCGGCGCGGCGGGGGACGCTCTCTCCGGCCATCAACAGATCGAGGTCGTGACGTCACAGCCAAAAGTCATGTGATAAAGACATTTTCGTCACTTCCTGAGCCGTGGGCTTTTTTGTTGTTTTTACTTTTATCGCGTAGCACCAAAAAGCTATGCACTGCGGTAAGGTGTTTTTTATCACACACAATGCCAAAGGCATTGTGTGTGCTCTACGGTCGCTTCGCCGTTTGTTTGTTTTTTTATTATTGTTATTGCGTCGTTTTGCCCCTGGGAATTTGTTCTGTGCCCGAGTTGGTTTCTTTCAACGTAGATGATACCCGCGTGATATGTTGGAAGTGTATCGTCGAAGTCTCCCTCGGGGTCGTGTTCTGCTTCTTTGAGCCAGCTCACGAATGAAGCCGTCACCTTGAGCCCTCGCAGGTGAAACGGCGACAACACGACGACACCGATCTTTTCCCTGAAGAATCTAGGACGAAGTGTGACACCACTAGTTGTGCGCGCCCATATCCTACAAGTATACAAGTCACGTTGCCGTCAGCAACAACATGCAGCAAAAGAGTTCACCAAGCGAGGATATGCCGTGCTGTGATGCAGCGAATTCAGTGATGTGGAAATGATTGTGTGCATTGGGGTGCCAAGCTGGACGTACCACATTCGGCTTGTTATTTCGGCGACAGGTAAATGCGCAAATGAGACGTGGTCGAGTTCACTGTGTTCTGGTATATCTACGAATTCCACGGTGACAGAGAGAGAGAAAACCTTTAATGAAAGCTGAAGCTGAAGAGGTCAGTCCCACTAACGGACAATTTGTTTTATGGTAAAGGCGATATTAGCCAAGCCAATTGCACTTAGCTTGCTATCGCCCTTGATGTCTGCGCTCTTGGTGGCTGAGTGCGATGCTTGCACGGGCAGCAATTTTTGCAGGCAGCTGTATGATGCGGGCTTCCAAATACAAGTGCCTCACATACTATTTTACATTGCCTAACTGGTGAAAAGAGCAAACTTTAAATCGTAAATCAGTGGGAAGCTGAAGGCATGTAAAGTTTGATAACTGCACCTCGCAGGCAGCCAGACTTTCTTATATGCACCTCCTGCAGCTGTAACTGCCCTACCTGGCCTAATTGCACCTAATGACGGTACAGGACGAGAATATTAACAGATAAGCCATTTGCAGTGTCGTGGTATTTTTCTTTTTTCAACGTTTATTGAAATGTAGAAAAAACACCCAGGGGTCTCTTGCTAGTGCATCAGACCCCCTTAGGGGTAGCGATAAGTTAAGGTTCACGGCGGGTACGGGTGGGAAATAGCAAGGGAAAAATAGTGGGTCGGGATATGAAATGCGGGAGAGTGTCCCACACTGCCTTCGCTAAATTACGTAGGTAGGATGGACGCAGGGGATCATTTAACGAATTCGGTCATAAGTTAGCGGGAAGGGTGTCTAGGAGAACCTGTCTTTCAGTTTGAAATAGAGGGCATGTCCGAATAATGTGTTCAGTGGTGTCCGAAATTTCACACGGGATACACATGCCTTGATTAGGTGACGAATGAAAAAACTGTTGTCATTTTGCAGGGGAAAGGTTGGTAACTGTCATTAGCTGTCTGAGGCGGACTTGTTGAGAGTGAGAATACGACTTCGGAATGAGAGTGTGGTTGACCAGGGAGGTGAGAAAGTCTCCGTTGTTGTTTGGTGGCGGTCCGATGCTCGTCAGGGTCATAATCGCAGTCCGAAGGCGTCCAGCTGGCTTGGGGCACGGTTCATTTCCGGGGATTCCGGCATGGCCAGGCACCCACGTGATGGTGACGTCGATGTTCTGTTGATGAAGGATGCTCTTGAGTTCTTGGATCTTCTTAACTCGTAGGCTGTATGATAGTTGATGGCGACATTCCAGGAAAGCTTCCCGACTATCTATGTGAATGTGTATGAGTTTGTACATGGAAAAAGATGATATGTAATGAACAATGTGACGAAGTGAGAGGATGATACTTTCTAGTTCTGCCCCTTTAATGGTGGTATCTGGTGGCAAGGAATGAATGCTATTGAAGTTAAATGCCGGTATATGCCACGCCGAAGTTGTGCTGGATTCTGTTTTAGATGCGTCAGTGTAGATGCTGAGTGTATTAGGGTGGCAAGACCGTTTCTGGTGTTGTTTTGCAGATTTCCGCCTGTTTTGTGGTTGGGGATCACGTTTAGGATCCGTAATGATAGGGTGGTCCATGGTTCTGATGTGTTGGCTACGTCTGGCAGCTGCGAGGTATTGTGGCCAGTGGCTTCAAGTCCTCCAGGACTGCCGTGATCGTATAGCGGTCAGTACCTTGCGTTGTGTCATGGTATTTTATTGTCTCTCTGTTTCTTTAGTGCAGGAACACACCCAGCTCAGCATCGTCACAAACTTTATAAATGAGAGCAAAGCGAAGTTCATCCAGCTGTGAGTGGTCATAGCGCTGTACTCTTATTTTTATGGCAAGCCTTCCCTGACCAAAACACCTTTTCCCATGGCGTTGTACACCCATGAATACTATTTCTGAGACCCACTTTGGGTTGCCCATAGAAGCAGCCATTCCACTGAGAGAAGGACGAGTCATTTATGCGAGCCTTCCCCATCGAGGTGTCAACAGTCACCTGCACTCATGCTATTGTCACTCCAATTGCCTTTGAACTCTCAACTGTGCATTGTGCTGTCAAAACTGCAAATGCTCAACGCAGGAACACACGTGTACACTAGCTCAATCAGCGCAGTAAAGCACTAGACAGGACGATGCTTCGAGTCTTCCAGCATATTCATGGTCACTATTCAATATTTCCATCCGGTGATTGCAAAGACACAGCCTGAATGTTTCTAACCACTTTGCCTACCACATTTTCCCCTCGCCATACCAGACTCTTTGCCAAATTACTGCCTTCAGGTCCTTCTGCTTTCTTAAGACTCAAAAATCTCTGCCCCCAAAGTTGCCGATGCATCTGCTCCTTTCTTTGCACTGTTTCCGAGAGGAAGTTTCTCTCCAAAGGCATCTAGTTGGAGTGGCCCTCACACTTTTTCGACCTGGACACATGTAATACTCTGTCCACTGAAATCCACATACATGAGTCACTAAGTCATAAATTTTCATTATGTCTTTGCACATTGATAGCAGGTATAGGTTCTAAAGAGTGGACTCTGGTGGTATGTTTTGGGGCAACACGTTACGTAAAATGGACTCGGCAAGCCTAAAAAGGCATTTTTAGGGCAACAAAAAGCCAATATAGGCACGAATCTAAAAATAAGCCCTTATAGGCACAATCAACAATTGATTAAATTTCAATTCCTGTAGTTTGTGCTTATTTGTTGAATAAACTTTACAGGGACTCCAGGAAAATTTTGTATATCAGGGCATGAGCTGTGTCACAAATGTTATGTGCCTGTGCATGACTGTTTTGTGTGCTGGAATTTGCTTTTTTTACTGATGTGCACATGGTTTTTCTATGTACAGGATTGTACTTTAGCAGTAATACTTTGTTGCACTTGTTCCTGTCATCCTCCTCTGCCTCGTGCCAAAATTTTGCCTGTATATTAGAGCACTGCACGGGCCTGATTTTAAGGCCCGACCCGAGCCCGCTTTGTGAATCCCGGGCCCGTCTTCTCAATCCCAGGCCTGGCCCCGTCATCGCAAGCCCTTGCCCAGCCCGGGCACGGTCCTTTTTGTGTGTGTGTGTGTGTGTGTGTGTGTGTGTGTGTGTGTGTGTGTGTGTGTGTGTGTGTGTGTGTGTGTGTGTGTGTGTGTGTGTGTGTGTGTGTGTGTGTGTGTGTGTGTGTGTGTGTGTGTGTGTGTGTGTGTGTGTGTGCCTAGGGAGGGCCCGCGTGTGTGTGACCAGGCCAGGTCTTAGACGTTGAAGAATATTTGTTTATTATATTTGGTAGAGTGTCTGCGTAGCGGAAAATCAGACAGAGCATCTAGTCTGTACAAGCACGCCCTGAATTGTAACGCAAAAAATAAGATTTTAAAAGTACACGTAGTTTAGCTCACACCGTCTGCAGTTCACGCCACATGGGCGTAATAATAGCTCGTATTCTTACACGAGAGACACCATCACCTTTGATGACCAGACTCTTGGCAACTTCATGTGGTTGTTTCGGTCACAAGTTGGTATTAATGAAATTTCTTGCTCTCCATTTGAATCCACGAGTATGTGCGTGCGTTGAAATATTTTCCCTGGAGTGGTTGTTAAGCGGTGGCGCTTCTCTAGCACGCGAGTTTGATTTCCAGCCACGGCAGCCGCATTTAGATTGTTCGACATCTAAAACACGTATAGACATAGGTGCACAGCTACAGGGTGGCTTAATTCCTTCCCCGCTAGGGCATTCCTTGTAACCGTATCTTTGATATGCTATACACCAAAATATAAAATCTTGATGCAGTACATGAAATGTCATTAAAGCTAGAGTATAGTGACTATCAGCCCTAGCAAAACACGTTTTTAAAACAATGTGTACAACTAACATCAAGAAGCGCGTAAAAGTATATTAAGAATATTCAATTTTATGCTCTTTTCTACACTTCATGTCGGAACTATTAACGACCGGGCCTATGAATTCAAGCCCGAGCCTGGCCTGTGGCGTCGAGCCTGAGCCCGGCCCGTGCAGTGCTCTACTGTATATATGCGAATGTATCTTACCAATAAATCCTAGTTGGAAATAGCACTTGTTCATGTCATCCTTCTTTGACTCTCATCCAAATTTTGCACTTTACACGTGTGAGTTCGCCCAAAAGTTTACATCGGTCAGTTACATGAGAGATCCAGAACACCACGCACTAAAAGTCTGCATGGCTTCACCTAATAATTAGGCTGTAAGCTTCAAGTGATACCAATTAGCCATCCAGAGTTAACATCTATGGAGAAAAAGTGAGTAGTATAATGCACAAAAGAAATTGGAAAAGATACGAGGCTGTTTGGGCACAACTTTTTATTGCAATCGAATATTCTGAAAAAAAAAAAAGACTCAGTGTTGGGTGCAACAGGGCCTCGGAACACATTGGCTTTAATGTTTGTTTCAGTGAAGTTTTTTCTGAGCCGACATCACAAGCACAGAGTTAGGTAACAGCACTGTATCTATATCAAAACTATCATGCATAGAGGTGTGGCTTCTATACTCAATAAAGTGCAAAGGCTTTATTAGAAGAGAAACAAAAACTGCATGCAGTGCCCTTAAAGCAAGTAAATATTTTCATTCAGTGACTTGCTTCACCTAATGGGAATGCACTGTCCCCTTATAACTGGTGAAGGTGGTTCAAAAACAATTCAACACACCCACTGAAAGGAAAGTGCTGGTGATCCCTTTTACATTCCTGTGTTTGAGGTGTTTGCAGCATATTGTGGCAAATTTTAATTTTTGTTCCCAGTGCAAATTACAAAAGGCACAAATTGCGGCTCGTTGAATGTTATGTGGTGCTTTTGAATGGACTGCGTATTAAGGGTGGGCGATTGATCGACCAAACTTTCCGATATATGCTTTAGTTGCGATTAATTTTTTAATCGGTTGAAGTCATGTGAGCAAACCGAAACAGGAGTGCCGCATTGAAATTGTGTGCATGTTGAGAACCATATTTGTGTTCAAATAACCCACCTGACGTTGCAACAGAAAACAATGCAAGTATGCTCAGAGATGACAGCGATTAAAACTGATAGGGCGGAGAAGCATTTTATTATTATTATTGTATGGATATCATTAAAATATTATTTTTGGTCATTTTTCTTTTAAAACCAATGCTACCAATTAATTGATTAAGATTAAAGCTAGCCAGTTAATCGGATTAAAACTTTTAACCAAAGCCCAGCCCTACTACGTATGCAACCTACACCTTTGCTTTATTCAAAAGGTCAGACAGTGCACATCATTACTACAATATTGTTGTGTGAGGAACAACACTACCACCACACAGGAATTAGAATACGCATAGATAAATTCCACAAACAGGCAGCCAGAATGCAAAGGAAGCCAAGTAAACCAGGGGAGGGCATCCACTTATTAAACAGCCATCGGTTCAGTTCTTGTGCAAGATGGATGAAGCCTGCCACTTGTCCGAGTTGCTGCTGCTGCTTCCTTTTTTTTCTGCCATGCTATAGGCACTCGGCATGAAATGAAATCATATTTGCTACCACTGAACAAATGCGGTCTTAAGTAGGAACAAAATGCCTGAACTAAAAGCCTGCAACCCTCCTAGTTTTATTTCTTATAGGATTTTTTGTAGAGACCAGCAACACCAGCGGTGCGAGAATATGAAATTCTGCTTTTGAATCTGTTTTATTGGAATAGCTTTTAATAGAAACAAATATTTTCAAGTTAAAGTGCCCTCCTAAAGCACCATTTTCTTCAAAACGCGTTTTTGGTTGAGTTGGTCTACGATATTGACAAAATAAATAAAAAATATGAGCGCTACACGAACAGCGCACGAAAAGAACGGACGACAAATACACCAGCTGCTTGCCTTTCTCGTCGGTTGTTCTTGTAGAGCTCATATTTTTACAGCTCCTTCTTCCTGTTTGTTCAAACCTCCTCTTAAGAGGTTTGAACATTCGTAAAGCAATTTCAATCTTTGCGAAAGGCGAGAACGGCCAAAGGCATAAGCTTCGTCCAATGCCACACCATGCTCAAGAAAAGTGCAAGTTCTGGTGTAATTCGCAGCTACATCCTCTTTTGAAAGAACTTGATGGCTATGATATAATTCCCCCTTTTCAGGAATGAGTATACGCACAAGTGGCGTAGATGAAATTTGCACCCGCCGCGGTGGCTCAGTGGCTAAGGAGTTTCGCTGCTCAGTACGAGGTCGCGGGTTCGATTCCCGACCGCGGCGGCCGCTTTTCTGATGGAGGCGAAAAGCAAAAACGTCCGTGGGTTCGAGATTTTGGCCCACGTTACAGATCCCCAGGTGGTCAAAATAATCCGGAGCCCTCCACTACAGCGCGCCTCATCGCCTGCGTTGCGTCGGCGCGTTAAACCCTACAATCGATCAATCAGATGAAATTCGCAAGGCACCAGGCGAACTTTCTAACAGTTTGCTCTGCTTTTGGGCAGCTCCGCCACCGTAGAGTGTGCATTTAACGGAATAATTTTATGGCATACGATGCATGAATGGAGGAATGTTTTGTAGGATGCAGACGCCAAACACAATCCATGTACTGGCTATTTGGGTGCATTGGTTGGACACAACAGAAAAAAACTACATAGCTGCAATGACAGATATGCAAGACGTGACCCACTCAGCACTCGCGTGTGTGGTAAATTGCTTGCTCATGCCCTTTCCTTATCGCCAATGCAGACATTCAGTTCAAGTGCTAGGCATGAATGCTAGTACAGCAATCTTCACGGAAGAGAGTGATTTAAAATGAAGCCCTCATAATCCCCAACCAAGTACTGAAAAGCATGAAGTCAACATTAAAACATTTTTCGTTCGTCCGCAGTGTCCACAATGTCTTTGGCACCTCAGTGCACCTAGCCTAGCTAGGACTTCGTGCTGTGGAAAGCAAAGATTGGCTCACTTCCGCACGTGCCTGTTCGTTTAGACCAACAAAAATTAAAGCACGCAGTTGCAAGCAAGCATCAGCAAAGACCACGGCCGTAGCCATAATTTTTTTTCAGAAGGGGTTATGGGCTATCGGAAGGCAGGAGTTTTGCCCAAGGGAACACGAATTTTCGCTTAAGCGCTGCCCGGAAAACTTTCGGAGGAGGAGGTTCGAACCCACAACCCCCCCCCTCTCGCAACGTTACTGGCAAAGACTGTACCACGGAGCAAGATATCTTGCTCCGTGGACTGTACCCAAGGTCTGATGAATCTATCACACACGAATGCTCGAGTTCACCGCCCTGCCGCGACACTTTTTTTTTGTTTTGTTTTGGTGCAGTACGATATCGGTCATCCAAACTTTTTATGGGCCTGGGCCTGGTACTGGTACTACAACGGAGTTATGGTGGAGTCAGTGACTGCCGAACAGGCAACCAACCAACAGCTCGACGCAACACTTGACAATCGTGTAAGCACTGTCCACAGCGGCTACGTTGACAGGAACTCGGGCATCAAACAAAACGCCAAAGCGAACAATAGTGATAAAAAAACACCTCACCGCAGTGCATAGCTTCTCGGTGCTGTGCGCAGTAACGTTGATGCGCAGTGCCTTCCTGATAAAAGTAAAAACAACAAAAAAAAGGTCCACGGCCCAGGAAGTGACGAAAATGTCTTTATCACTGACTTTTGGCTGTGTCGTCACGACCTCGATCTGTTGATGGCCGGAGAGAGCGTCCCGCGCGGCGGGGAGGAGACGAGCCAGCCGGGGACAAGGAGCGCCCCGGTATCCGACTCCCATCTCCTCCATTCCCCCATCTCCCCTATCCATGGGGCCAGAGCCGGAGCAAGAGCCAAGAGCGAGAGAGCCAAGAGGGAGCGCGAAGCGCACGCGCCGCGCTTATACCATAGAGTTTCATACTAATATATACTAGAGGGAAATCTGGCGCTGCATTCGCGTGCCGCCGTAAGCGGCGCCATTGCAGCTAGCGACGTTCCTCGCCTCCTTGGCTTGGTTAGCCACACGGCTTCTTTTTCGTCTTGAAGCCAAAAGGGGTAACATTCTTTTTTTGTTCATCTTGCATGAAGCTTCTAAATAATCCCTGACAAATAAATCTCTCTGGAGCTTTAATTTTACAATAAAAAAACAAATTCGGTTAATCTTCTGCAGTAATATTGTTGCATTTTTGCAGCCAAAGCCAACTTTTCAGCCTGTTCGTGAGCCATGCCAAGGACAAGTGGAACGTGCCTGCCCGGTACATGACGGCACGCTCGCTGAAGTGCGCCTCCCCTAGACAGTGGCGCCAGATTTCCCTCTAGTGTATATTAGTATGAAACTCTATGGCTTATACGTCTCGAGCTTTGCGATCGCTGCGCCGCCTGCCGCCGCTTCGCCGCGGAGTTGACGGGATTAGCGCTGCGCGGCCCATAGGGGCTCGTGCAGTGTTTTGGTTCTCTTTCGCTTCTTTCTGCCCTTCCAAGCGCTAAAAAATTTGTTATGGTTACGTCTGTAAGTAAACAGTACGTTTAGGTCACTTCAAAAGCCGCTGCGTCGTGGTAGGGTGCTCAAACACCAACAATAGCTATCCGGGAACGCGGCCTGCGTCCTTCTCGGCCGCTGATACGGGCGTCGGCGATGGCAGCAGCATACCACCGCTGCATACCACCGCGGCGACGGCAGCAGCATACCTCCGAATACGTCCGGCACAAGTGAATTTTATTGTCGCCTCGTTTAAACCCGATACTGGCATAGTGAGAGGTGTACGTGTTTTGTTTTGTAGCGCGGACAACGAATGCGGCCTCATTCCGAATATATGCGTCGTAGAAAAATATATTTCGGGGATGCGATTACCCAATACCTGATAATAACGTGTGCCCTTTATAAGAATATAAGCCACGCGAAAATGTTAAGTATATTCCAAGGCTCTGCGTCGTGAAAGGTGTGCACTCATGCCTTATAGCAAGGACCAAGAAAAGTGAATTAAACCCCTGAAAAATTAATGTTCTGCAAGTCCGGAAGAAACAAGATAGCTCGCACAGAAATGAAAAAAAAAAACTCAGTGCAGCTTCTGAAATGCTGTAGAGACGTTCGTATAAACTTAAGCCGGGTAGGACTTACGAGACCAACTAGTGTGCAAAATGCACTGCTATTTCGCGAGACATGGGGAGGGGGAGGGGGACGCTTACGTCACTTACGTATTGTTGTTACGATTGCGGAGCGAAATCAAGGAAAGAACGTTTTAGTAATCACACACACAAGCTACTCGTTCATGTCACTCTAGTTTTTAGACTTCAACTAACAGCGGATCCCTCGGAGAACGCATTTTTTGAGGTATACAAGTTCAAAACTGATAAAAGGTGTCGTTAGAAAAGTGGGATATCTGATAAGGCCTTCTGATTTCCGTTTGTGCTAGATTCTGCAGGCTCCCTGCGTCATATGACTATGCTTCGAAAAAACGTTTAGTCGCGAATGGGCATTACTGTAGAAGCCCTTCTCCGGCCTGCTCGCGGAGGATATATGTAACATATATGAATGTTTGCGGGCGCTCAGCTCACGACAAGACGCCCCACCATTATTTTTTTTGTCGTGTGCTAATCCCGGGTATAATTTTGGATTATCCATCGTACTTAATTCGTAGAAAATTTCATAAAATTTATGTCCAGGGTAGTGATAAATATCTTAGGTATGATATTGGCAAGCATAACTGGCGTGCTGTCAGGTATGAGCGCTCCACTAGGTTATATAAGCGTACAAAACTGATTTACATCGTAATGTATAGCCATGGCATGACCATCTGGGGAAATTATGCTCACGGAGACACTGTTAGTAAATTTCAGGGCAGTGGAATCACAATCATCTCCATATGCATATCCCTGTTTCGCGACGCCGACCTGTGACGCACACCTGGTGCTTGTACAGGCCGAATGTACCAGACTAAGATCGCGTCACACACACACTCTCGTAAACACACCACATTTGCGAACAGAGTGACTGCTCCACATAAATTTGTATTTCCAACGCCTACAAACGGTAAATCCCCGTCGTGAACGGGCCCAGAAAGCAACGGTGACAGTGGGGAGCGGGCCGGCGACTCCCGCGGCTGCTTTCGAAACGGGCCGCTAGGGGGATTTCAGTGGCGCCCCTACTAAGGTCCCTGCCCCTACAGGCCGCGCTCGAGGCGTATAAGGAGCGGGGGAGAGGAGGCCGGAGGCCGGGCAAGGAGGAGCGGCAACGGCCAACACCACCTAGACTGACACGTGAAAGTCTAGGTGGTGTTGCAACGGCGCGGTAGGCGCCCGTCGGCGCGTCGGCCCGCGGGGTGACGTCACGAGCGCGGGGAAGCGCGCTCGTTCAAAGGCCCCCACACGCGGGCCACGGAACAGGGGATCTAGCGGACCCCCACAAAGAAGAGCCAGGGCACAAACCCTTGAAAGGCTGTACTGTCACTCAAAAACAACAGTATTCACAGACGCAGCGGACTACGCACGCGCAAATACCACCCCCACTGATCGTATTACTAGTGTCACCCTTCGCCAGGCTACCATCCTCGAAGCGGAAGAAGCGGCGCTCGCATTAGCAATAACCCAGACCAAACACTCGCAAGCGGCGTGTCGGAAGTACATAGCCGGAAGGATTTCCACAAAAGCCCTACGCATCCTAGTCCAAAACCCTCCTGAAAGAACAGTCAAAATCATTTGGACGCCTGCCCACTCATCCCTTCGCGGCAATGCAGCGGCTCACGCCCACGCCCGAGATCTTGCTCGCCGGGCACCGCAAGAGAACGATGAGAAAACCAGACACTCACTTATTACATACAACGACATCACCCAACACTACATGCTCACACGACGCACCTTCCCGCCACGGGCAGAAAAATCAACAAAAGAGCAACAAGTCACCCTCCGTATACTTCAAACAAACACATTTCCACATCCAACACGGCTACACGCCATTCACCCCACAATATATTACCCCCTGTGGCCGCCCAGCACTGCGGCAGCCCAGCAACGCTCTTCCTATATGGTTTGGACATGCCCTTCAAACACAGACCTTGCACCAATTCCCAGTCCTACATACGAGCAGTGGGAGAGTGAACTTGCCAGCTCGGACCCAAATAAGCAGCCTTGGCTCACTGAAAGGGCGAAGACGGCAGGCCGCATCAACGGAGTCCTGGACTGAGGACCCCGCCCATTTACAAGCTCGATCTACCTGTTCAATAAAGTTTTATCCTCCTTCGCCTCCGCCGCTCCCTTGGTTCTTTTGGCTGCGCAGGTGTTTTTGCCGTCGAGGCTTTCGCGCTGATTGCCTCTGAGTAGTTCTTGCCCGGCGGCGACCCCTTCCCTTGTTTCACGACAGCGTTAGGCCCCTCTCCATGACCAGCGCTGTCATGTCGGCCCTCTGCCTGGTGCTCGGCGGCCCTGGCCTCCCCTTGTCTTCCCGCCTCGGCGCCAGGCACACTCGGTGCGCTTGCCGCGCCATTGCTTTCCGGAATGGCATCCCTCGGCACACACACGCTTTCTACCTGGGCTAGCTTCCCTTCCAGCACCTTCCGCTGTTGCCTTTCGTCTTTCAGCTCCTCCACTAACCCGTCAACCTGTACCTTCAGTTGCTCCTTCTCCTGCTCTAGCCGGTTGAGGCGCGACTTCATTACACACATTAAGTCCTGCCCTTCCGCATCCTCAGCTGTCTCGCACCTTGTATCCTCGAGTGGATACTCCCGCTTGCACCTCATGCACGCAACGCCCGGCTTCTTCCTCGCCGGCATGTTTCGGAGCTAACTGACTGCCGTCCACAAAGTTAGTACTGCCGCTTTCTCCCGCACGTGATACGCTAGAAAAAAAGGACAAACACGGTGCGATGCTTGCCTACAGCATCTTCCTTTGTTGGTGCACTGTCAAAAAGGTGCTTAAACTCACTACTAACTAAACATTGCTTCTATTTGCTCTACAGCATTACTTTTCTAGGAGAAAAACAAAACAAAGACTTATCGCATTCGCTGTCTGGGCCGTCGTCGCTGCGCTGGGAACACACGTCCGTCGTCCGCCGCGTCCGTTTCTTGCGTCCGTTTCTAGCCGTCACCGATATGTGGCGCCCTCGCCGAACGTAGCGGCGGCAACTGACAACTCCGCTGTCACGCAACTGCCCATTGGCGGCCCGTGAATGGGCAGGCCGGACCTAGTTTCCATCGAGCGGCCGTGGTTGAACCATGTTGAGCTACCGATAGCACTGTTATGACGGGGCTGCGGACCCGGCGCACCCAAGCACGGACCTTGGCGCTAATTATCGCGTTCGTCGGTATCGGCTCGCGCCACGTTTCACTCCGCATTGAATACAGGGGATCATCAACCCTGCGTCAACCGTGCCCCTTCAACTCTGAGTGACTTCAGCGGAAACGAGCAGACGTGTCCGGGCACGCGACTTCCTGAGTCATCCCCGCCCGGGCGACTCTGATGAAACATCAGAGCCATCTTCCGGAGAGCGGATCATGAAATCTATATTAGGCGAGCATCGTGAGTCAAGCCCCCCAGGTGCGCCTCGTACTGAGAAAAAGGGTCTTCTCGCGACGGCGCGCCATCGCCTCCTCTCCCTCGTGGTCACGTGGACAAGAAACAAGAACGGCTTCGCGTGACGTTGGTGCTGCTGTGCGTGAGGTTGTCGGCCTGTGATTGGACCAGGCATTTAGGAGTTGAATTCCCTAGGAAGACTCTAGGCACTTTTTCTTGAACAAAAAGGCGGTGTTGCGACTCTAGCCGCAGAGTGTTGCTGTTAGGGTTGCTTCTGTTGCTGTTGATGGTACAGCATCCATACTAATAGTGATCATGTAAATGCGTGTATAAATTTTTTCTCCTTCGTCAGAAAACATCGGTCTCTTGATCAACGTCTCCGGTCACCAGTCAGGCTACCAAGATGGATTGCCGAACCCCTAATGTCACAACAACTGGTGGAAGCACTGGGATTAGGCTACCCAAACCACAACAGCACCAAGACTGCCGCAACAGAGGCACTCGCTATACATGTAGGGAATCAATATGCGGAAAGAGGGGTCCGTCGAATTAAGACTGCAGAAATAAAGGTTCGCGGGGAAGAATGCCTCGGAAAGCAAAGGAGAGAATGCGGTAGGCCATTGAAATTGATGAAGAGTTTTCAAAGACAGAAAGAAAGGGGAGAAAAAATACCCGCAGGGTTGGATCCGAACCCACGTCCACCAGAATACGCGTCTGGTGCGATGGCCACTACGCTAGCGGCAGGGCTGTTTCCCCTCGACTTCCTCGGTTATTTATGTCAAGTTTTTGGTGTCCTGCGCTTGGGGGTGGTAGCCAGCGCCACTCGGACTATTCGAGGTGAAGGTGACCTTCTTTTGAACCCTCGGGCCGTGGCTCGAGCGTCTACGACATGCCGAGTGCGGTCGACCAGCGTTGAACCCTCACAAGCTAGCTATGGCACCAATATTGCCAGAACAGAGGCCCTCGCTATGCATGTAGGGAATCAGAATGGGAAATTAGGGGTCGTTGCTTTACGACAGAGATAAGGGTTGGCTAAAGAATACCTCGGAAAGCAACGGGGAGAAATCGGTGGGTCATTGAAATAGATGAAAAGTTTGGAAAGACAGGAAGAAAGTGGATTCAGATTCCACACGCGGGTATTTTTTCTCCACTTTATTTCTAATTCTGTAATGGTTTTGTTGGCGAAAGTGCATTTCTTTGTGTTTATCTGCAGTCCCGCATTTGGAAGACAACTGAGTACTTCATACCGACTGCGTAGTGTTCGTGAAATGTAGTTGAGAAAACAACAACTGATTTTTTTGGTAATGTCCTCGCTTCGTGTTTTCCGTTAATAGCTATCTCTGAAACTTGTTTGTGCCCTGATATGCTGTCCAGTGAATATTTTCTTCAAAATTACTATGTATATCATAAGGATCGTGCCTTAAAGAAGCCATGAAGAGAAAACACAAGTTTGGTTCATTCCAAAGATTGCCTCGTTAGAACCATACTGACACCACTTTTAACGTAAACTTCGCTCAAATAAGCTACATAGTTAGGAAAAAAGGGAATGGCCATGCGACCCGCCACTAGCTCATTTCCCGCAACAGAACCTATGATGTCATACATGACAGGTCTGCGATTGGCGGAGGCCGGCAAAAGCAAACGCAAATTAGGCAGAGCTTATAAGCTTCCCGAACGAGCTATTTGAGCTTAAATTTAGGACACTTCTTTTGAAAGCCCTAAGAATGGTGGGACAAACAGTGGAAGTTACGAAAGCACGCGGTAGCATAGTACTACCGATGCGTATGCTGCTGTTGGTACTGCGCGCACTATGCTTGGTTTAGCTGCACAGGACTGCGGGGCTTTGGGGTTGTTTCAGACCACACCTGCCGATTGACGCATGCGACGATGTCTTACGTGACCGTATTTGTCGAGCGAGCATTATGTTTCACAAAACGATTGTCTCCATGAACAAAACAAGCCAGGTACAAATACGTTCACAAACAAACCAAAGGCAGAAAACGGCTTGCCGCGGTGTGGTAGCGCCATCTTTGTTCTCTAACATTAAACAAAGCCCTGTGATGTCATTACAAACAACAAAAACGCACGGTTTAGAGGAAAAATCAAAATTTTAACTTAAATTAATTAATTTCTCAGTGAATAAAGCATCGTTTGCATTCGGACAAGAGCTGGGGGCACTATAAAAAACGAAATCATTGGAATAACACAAACTTGTGTTTTGTCTTCATGGCTCCTTTAACGGGATTCAAACAAAAAACATCCCCCTCGCGAGGGGCACGGTCAAATGCAGAGCATTTTCGGGGGGCGCACATACCTGATTTTATATGGTTCGCAATAAATTGACAGCGAGAGCGAACGCCGAGAACCGCCCCATCACGGCACGACCGCGCCACGACCACGTCACGACTACGTCACGATCACGCCACAACTGTTGTTGCTCCCGCGCCAAACTACGACGCATGCGCGCCCCACCTGTTGCTGAACGCGATCCGAGCCCGCAGAGAACACGCGAGGAGCAGCGGAGAGCAGGCGAGGAGGAGTGGGGGAGAGGGCGCACCTGGAACGGCTGTTGCGGACGCCGAGGCACGCCAACGCCGGGTGACATCGTAAGTTAAAGAAATGCTCTGCATTTAAAAGGGGGCGGAGCTGTCAGGGCGCAGTTTCCACTTCTCGGTGGATTCCCGACGACACGTCGGCCGACCGGTCGAGCGACGGGTTTCGCCTGCGTCTTCGGTCGGCACGAAAGTCACACTACACGGACTTTTTATCGGCTGACGTGTTTGTGCCGCCGTCGGCGTAGTGTGACAACGCGGTCTGCCAACTCAGCAGCCGGCCGATGAGTCGGCGACCCGTCGTCGTTGCCGTCGTGTCGTCGTCAGTGTTGTGTCGGCCTGGTGTGACCGCGCCTTTACAGCCGCGTTTTTTGCGCTGCAATCTTCCAGCTCCCGCGTTTTCGCTCACCGGTCTTTTTAGTATCGTCCCAGCGTTCAGATGACATGAACCTGATCTGGGAGTGAGTCCTCAGTGGAATGCGCGTGTGGTATACCATAACGAAGGACAGTTATTTCATGTCATTTATTACGTCCTTCAATCCGGAGGGAATGACATAAATAGGGGGGCAACAAATACTCCGTGAGAGTGTGCAGTTTGATGCAAATTTCATGTACAGTAATATCATCGCATTTTCAGCTCAAATTATCTAGAGAGAACCGGCGCAAATAACAGAGTTAAGATATTTTGGGGGGCGGGGGGGGTGGAGGGGGGAGAGGTGGTCACGTATAATTTTAAATACAGAAATTACAAAACTTTTATTACTTTAATTATTGTGTGCGATCGTGTGCTTAGAAAACCTTGTGTGCTTTGCAATATATATCTCCCTGTGAGTGTGCGTGTGCCTGAACGAGGCTTCGGGGCCATTAGCACCACCCATGTTGTTCTGTCACATCCAGACGAAAATTTAAATGTGTCCTGGCATTTCTGGTCACAGTTCTGTCCGCCTGTTGAGGTTCAATTCTGCCGGTTGTGCGACTACAATTCAAATTCCTTTCCATGTCCCCCTCCCAAAAACTTAATAAGAAAAAAATTGGCGCAGCTTGCACTAGTGCAAGACTGGGGAACCACAGAGCTGGCGATCCCTCTCCCTTCGTCGAAGACACGGCTGTTGCATTTCACATGGATTTCCGAACTTGCCGCTGAAAGTTCTCCATGGCTGGCAGGCCCAAATAATTTTGTCCGCACGCTCTCAGTTCATTCTCAGTTCACTAGAACCGGCGGCAACCGGCTTCGCGAGCTCGGCGTCTGTAGCGCGAGCTTTTCTGTGTTTCCCACTTGAGGTGCGAACGACGTGAACTGGCGATAAGAAGAGCACACGAGAGATCACGCCACGAACGCTGGGCAGGGTATTTCTAAGGTCAAGCTGGGCGACACCGGGTGCTTCTCACGAGGCGCACGCTTGTGTGCGCTCGGTCATTTCTCTTGAGATTTTTTTTGCTAACGGCACCGAACCAAGCTCAAGCTTATACAGCCCTCCTGTTAAAATGTAAATAACAGCGCCCGCGCCAGCAAAACTATGGCATGTTTTCAACCAATTAGATATAATGAACCGGGGCAAGTGCCCAAAATTTAAATTTAAGACAAAAGCCAGTTAGTAGAATAGTAAATAAAACCACCAAAAATAAATGGTTATCTCAACACCAGAAGCACTCATGAGCACAACACTGTAGTATAAAAGACGTCGTCAACTCAAACACCCACATCTTCTAGTGGCAGTATCCGTAATTAAGAATTCACGCACAGTCTGTCTCCACTGCACAGTCCTCCTCCACAGAAGAACACCACAAAAAACAATGTCACCGCACAGGTCTAAGGATGAGAAATGGAGGCCGGCGTCGTCACATGGGAACTACCGCGCGCACAGCACCCGAGATTACACTAGAAGAGGCCGCAAATTAGCACCTATGATCACAGGGACAGGCATTACACCTCCAACGAAACTCATCTCTTCGGAAATGTGTTGTTTGGGGGTGGGAGGGGTTGGGGGGGGGGGGGGGGGTGACATGGCAGTTCTTGTCCAAGTTCTCTGACCCGTTGCGGTTCAATTCTTCCGGTTGCCTGGCTCCACCTAGCAGCATTTCGGGGGGACTCACTGTGCCCTCTGGAGGCGGGTCGGTCCGAGATCGATGCTGAGCCGCAGTCGGGGCCGGCCGCCGCAGCTGGGAAGAGCTGTTGGCGGTGCCGGTTGCCGCCGAATCCCAGCCCTGTTGCACTGATGCCTGCCAGCGCCACGTGCTGGGAGGAGACTTCGCAGTGGGCCATGGAGGCACGCTCCAAGGTCACGCTGCCGCCGGCTGGACCGAAGCGGAAGAGTTCGCTGGCCAGCGTGCTACGCGACGCGGAGCTCCAACTCCAGCACAGGTGATAATCGTCCTCCTCGGACTGCTGAAACTTGGAATACACGCTACGTGACATGCATTCCAGTGCGAACGATTCTACTGTGCGAGATATCATTCGGTAAAACAGAAAGCGCCACCTTCATTGCATAGCCTTAGATCCCTCAGGTTCCACTGTCGGCAGTGGTGACTTCTTTGTGGGTGGGTGCAAAAGCGAAAAGGCTCAGGTGGGCGAAAGATAAAAAAGATAAAGATCCCTGGATAATTTAGTCACACCATCGCCAGCGCCGCGCATCTATGCCCAAGCGGTTGGGATTGCCGAGCTTGCACTTTTTCCTCATTATTCGCCCAAACAGGCTACAAACTACCCAAGAAGTACAGCAGCCTTATCAAAGGTCTATGCGTTTACGAGATGGGTTTTACGCTTACAAGCCCAGGTGTTGTCCGGTTTAGCCCAGTAAGCACTGCTTTTTTCTTCTTTCCCACTTTTTGTCGATTGGATCACAGTAAATGATTCCAAGCAAACGCTAGTTTCGTTACGGCTCGTTATATCCTCATTTCACAAATTAGCCGCATTTTGGTTAGAGGAGTTTGTGCTCCGAACGTATTTGGGCTCCTCGCTAAGCGAGGAGAGGGGCCTAAACGTCTAAAAAACAGTCAACAAAGTGACGTGTATAGGCAAGTGTCAAAACATCGAATCCTGTGGTGTCTTGGGGATTCCAGTCTTTTCCAAAGACATCCAATCTGGTCAAAAATATTGTGGATCGAACAGGAATGGTCTAGGCGAGTGAGGGATAGTCTGCACTCTTTACTATCAAACGAGACAGCTAGGCGTGGCGTAAAGCCAAAATAACGAAAGGATGTCCTGCTTTCAGCGTAGGATAAAATAAGCCTAATTAGGCACTGGCGGAGAAATATAAGCAACCATAAACTTGGTTGTCCTTAGGATATATATACGCGCATCGCATTAACATTCTTTCTGCAATTGCACAAGCTCCTTTTTACCTTAATCCCTCTCGTACTAACGACTCTGGATAGATTATTCATCTCCTCCATCAGCCAAGCCCAAACCATAAATATGACGATGGCGGTGTTATTTTATAGTAATGGTGGTTCATGAATATGATGATTACGATATTAGGACATGAGGTACGCACATTTGTTGCGCTAAATAACCACATACACATACCATTTTACGATAACAAATGTTAGCTTTCATTAAACAGGCAATAATTGCTAATGCCACAAAATTATAGTAGCATTTGGCAAGTCACCTGAATGTGTGTACGCTATGTATGGCAGGGCAAAAGACGTGGATTACGTGCTGGTGTACGAGTGCGACGACGCGAGCCGCCTGTACGAGGACGCCGAGTGGGAGCTGCAGCGGCACCACCGCGAGTTATACGAGAACGCCATGCGCTCGGAAGGGCTGCAGATGGACCAGGAGCACATCGGCGAGTACGTCTTCCTCAAGGTGCACTGTCCCGTGCAGAGGCTGTGTCAGGAAGCAGAGAACGTGCGCCTGGACCTACCGCTGGACGGCGTGAGTCTCCCCGCCCCCACAATGGGATCGCTGTGTTCTGTAAAAGTAGTTTACCGGTTTCCCACTTCATAGATGGCATCTACACAAGTGCTCGCAAATTTTCTACCTAAAAATTGAAAGAAACTTCGTTGGTGCATAATGTTTTTACAATACGAAATCCACTGAAATGACTCAGTATTGTCCCGATGTTGTCTTTTGGTGCTTTTGTCGGGTGGTTTACGAAAGAAAAACAGTTGTAGCTATCACCGACTAGGCTGCGGAATTTTTTGTTGTTTGCAGTTCGGATTTCTTTATTTTGTAGCTCCAAATCTCACATTTATACACACCTGACAGGGGATCATTTTTTTTATTTACAAAATTCCACAAACACGCATAGTAAATGTGGGGTCGGCACAGACATCACCAGCATAAAAGGAGTCCAGTGAAGGTTACTAATCGTACCACGTGCTAATGTTACAACTTGTTGCCTTCGTAGAGATTCAATCACTTTTTAATGGCTTGATCTGTTTTTAGCTTCACTTTCTTTTGCATCTTAACACCACAATGCGACAACGATTGTTTTGCATGTAGGTGGATTCCTATTGCGTAGTTTCTAATAGCACCAGAAAAAAAATTCAGAGGGACACAATTAATACACCTAAGACTTCTTCCGTTCGGAATGCGGAAGAAATATATTTAGGTCTGTCATGATTATCTTATCTACTGCTAAGGCAATTTCTCTGTCATGACCCGTATATATTAAAGCGAAGCTTCAGTGTCCTCACTGATGCAGTTGTACGCCAATACGCGCTGCAGGAAAGTCAACTTTATCTGACAATGACGATGAGTGATCGGGAGTGAAAGTGAGAGAGCAAAAATTAAAGCCGTTCCACTCAATGTCGGAAGTGCAGAGCAGTGATTCGCCATAATGAGCTGTGGCGTCGTTATCCACTCACTCGTACTACCTATCACACTCTTCGTCGCCGTGTCTCATTCCTTTCCTAATGAATTCAACGGATGTTTGTCCAACGCATTTCACATTTCCCGCCTTCGCAGTGCTCGCTCTCCCTGCCTGAAAACAGCGCCATCGGGAGTTTCAGGCTCCCGATGGTGGGTCTTCCCATCGTTCAAGCGAACCATGGGAATACCCACCAAGCGAACGATGGAACAACGGGATGGAACGATGGGAAGGGAACGACGGGAAGAAAGCGGACGATGGAAAAACCCACTAGTGAAAGAAAGCGAAGGAGGAGAGTGTCGCAAGATTGAGAGGGAGGGCGGTTCGCCGTGGCGACGTGAGCCAGCGCTCTCCGAAAGTGTGCGGTGGGGGAGGGGAACGAGCAGTATGCTCTGCCCGCACGAGGCGCTCGACGGCGCGACGCTTGGCGAAAACGTCAGAGGTGCGTGCGCGTGACTATTGTTGAATTCCAATGGCAGATCCGGAGCACTTTCGGGGCAACTTTTCTGCTCTGTCTGGAGCAGACGCGTTCCAATGGCAGATCGGGGGCAACCAAATCCTGTTCCAATGGCAGATCGGGAGCGCCGTCGCAGCTGAGATCGCTCAGTGGAGCAAGAAAAGTTGCTCCCCCGCAATCTGCGGAGTCGGCCGGAACTCCCTTGGGCGCTTACGTTGGCCGCGTGACGTCGCCAACGTCGCCGCCGTCTGCGCTTCCGGCCAGTGCTCGCCTTCTCCGCCTCCTCCAGCCGCGCAGCGCGAGATGAACGCGCCCGCGGGAACCAGACGATTTCGGGGAAGGTGCGACGCAAAGTATGCTGGGGATTTCCTGTTCCCGTCACGGCTCGGCACTTTGAGTGCTGCCTCACTCGGAACGAGTGAGTGCTGCCTCACCGCACTGCTGCTGCGCCCAAATATCGCATAGGGAGTATCGTAATCGCCAGCCAGTTTTTTTGCGCTTGCTGTTGCTCCCGCGCGTGCCGGCGTTGCACCGCCACTTTTATAATGCAGAGCACTTTAGGGGCTCGCCTTCTCGACGTAGCTCGCTCGTTGGACCCAAATAGAGCCACACGGCGTTCCGTCGTAGCGGCGGTCGTCGTGGCGTAACCCAGAGGCTTCGAAAGCCAAGCCGTTTATATTATCATAAGCGTTCGAAACTCGTGAACCGCTGGCGCTTTTCATACATTTCCCCGTTGTTTAGCGCAAAGAAAAGTGCAGGTACATTTGAAGTAAAATATACCTAATCAATCGGCAGTGCCCGCGTTTATATAGTTAGGAACGCTCATTGAGTTGGTTTTTACGATAGTTAGCGAAAAAAAGTGGCAGTGCAACGCCGCCACGTGCGGGAGGAAGAGCAAGCACAAAAAGAACAGAACTCCCGCTGGCGCTGTTTCAGGCAGGGGGCTCGCGAGAACTGCGGAGGCGCGAAATTTGATTTGCATTGGGTGGTAGCAGTGAGCCGATAACGGCTGCACAGACCATTATGGCGAATCACTGCTCTGCACTTCCGGTAGCTTTCACGTTGAGCGGAACAGATTTAATTTGTTTGCTTACAAAACCAACCCATCGAGCGTTCCTAACTAAATACACGCGGATGCTGCCGCCTAATTACGTATATTTTGCCTCAAATGTACCTACAACTTTCTTTGCGCTAAACAGCGGGGGTATGACAATCGCAAGTGGTTAACGAGTTTCGAACTTTTATGACCATATAAACCGCTCGTCTTCCGAAGCCTTTGTGGGACGCCGCGACGACAGCCGCTGCGACGAAACGCCGTGTGGCTCTACTTGGGTCCAGCGAGCGAGCTACGCCGACAAGGCAAGCCCCGGAAGTGCTCTGCACTTAAAACGCTTCCCGTTGCCGTAATCTAACCTGGGTACCGCGCGCTATGAAGCCGGCGTCTATCCGGCTCCATTTCGACGTGGTCGAAGCGGCTATGTCGAAGCGAACGCCAAGTAGCAGGTACCGATTTGCGCCGTACACCGCTAACCCTAACGAGAGGCCTACGGAGTGCACACCCGAGAGCTGCTGTAGGTATTCTATAAAAGTGATGCGTACCTCCAGAATAGCACATACTCGAAGTGTGGGATTGGCGAACCAAAGAATCCGTCACGAGAAAGCTTCCCATTCAACCGTCGTCCTCGTTAGACAGAGAGGTGCATGATTTTGTCTGGCGTGTAATCTCTGCGTCGACGGTTGCGGTAGCGACTGATGGTAGTAATATTATCTGCAGCGAGCCCCCTGCCCTTTTGCTCTACGTGCGGCGATTTTCTGATTCCTTGTATCTTCTTTTGAGGCATGCTTGCGAGGGTGACTGCGTTTCACAGCTACCGCTGAGATATTCGCTTCGATGTTAATCGCCATCGAGGAAGCTCCTCAGCTGAAATGTTCCCAGTGATGCGATTGTGTCTTCTAATTGCCATTATCATGGACCTTCTTTGAATGTGTCCCTCTAACAGCGGAGCTGTTCTAAGGCTGGCCGTGACGATAGTTTCTGCTGGTATCATGTCGCGCTCTCTCTGGGACAGATTCCCCCCCCCCCCCCCCCCCCCGCGAAAAACCGGTTTCGTTTCCGGTGGATAAAAAAAATTTAAAAAAAATGTCCTAGGGCTTCCATATTTTGATATGATGGCTTATATTGCCCCTGAAAATGTCTTCTCAGGAATGCAATTGGGTTGACAGGTGTGGCCGACTTCAAGAGGATCGGTGTAAGCTTGGTGTTTCTAAGCTGGCTTTTCCCACATTGCCCATTGCGCAGTGAAGCATGGCCGCCCAAGGAAGGAGTATGATTACAGAAAACTCCTCTAACTGTTGTTTTGTCGAACGTACTCCGAAACATTATATGAAGATTAGCCGTTAAGAGGACCCTACCATTACGCCGAGTTTCATTTACTTATCATAGTACAGAGTAAAGTTGTAGACGTGACGGGATTACTGTCTGCTGTCAATACAGGCCATCAACGGTGGAGTGTGGTTATGTTAGGTTAGGTATAACGTTATTGATACCTGCAAATCGGCGGTATTTACCCGCCGCGATGTGGGCCTGGCGTCGACCTAGGGTTTGCTGCTACTCTGCAAAGCGCCAACGGATCCCGTTGCCAGGTCGCCAGGTCTGTGTTTTTCGAGCGCACCCCGGGCTGGCTGGACGGCCCAAAGTTGAACGTCCTTGTCGCTACTGCGCACTGATTCTTGGAGTTTTGGCCAATAAGTCCTTGACTTAGGTTCGTCTGGAAACCGGACACACCCCAGAAGATGTGCCACTGGTCTTCCAGACCCACTTTACATACTTCGATAACACCACTCAAATTAAGTCCTCGATGTAACATGTGCAGCGTTGCCGGTGCGAGAATGAATCCGCTTGGGAGCTGCCGTAGTAACACTGCCTCCTCCCGGCTGAGACCCTGGTGTGGGGGGAGGGGGGGTGGCATTACCTGTAGAGCCAAGCGGTAGGCCCTGGTAATCTGGCTGTAGCTTGCTAGGCGGTCTTTGCTCTCGGACCACCATGCACGGACGGTCGGCCTCGGGGGAGCGGAAGGTAAGTGCACGCGCCTCCAAGCGAGCTGTCTCGTTGTCGTTGGACGTAGTTGGACACTCGCCCATGTGCGCCGGGAACCACATGATGCGGACTTCTCTACCTTGCAGCTTGGTCTTGCCGATTATGGCGGCCGCTGGGTGTACACTCGACCCTTGGCGAAGTGGCGCACGGCGGTTCTTGAGTCGCTGAGCACGGAGCGACACTCGGGCTCGGAGATCACCAGAGCGATGGCGATCTCCTCTGCGTCCGTGGCGCCCGTGCACCGCACGCTCGCTGCCGCTATCATGACACCCGTGGTAGCCTTAAAGGGACACTGGAGTGATTTGTAAACATTGCGGGATTAGGAGCGCAAATTGTAGTGCGGAGTCCCTAGGCCCTGTTTCGACCACTCTGAGCGCGTTTACGCGAATTTATTTAGTAGAAAAATCAATTCAAAATGCTGTCCTCCTCTCTGCACCCTCGCCCATTTTCTGTGTCGTTTTCCTGTGACGTTAGGAGGGGAGGAGCTGGCAATTGGCTGCGCTACTGCACGTCTCGCCGACCTTCCACCAGAGTCAGTCAGCCCAGCGTTTCGTCCGCCGGCCACCGACGGGTCGGCGCAATTCATTCGCACAGTTGAAACCAAGCCAGGACACGTTTGTGAATGAAATAATGTGCCTTTCTTTACTTTGTTAGTTTGTACACTGTATCAAGCTCCAAGTCAAGGTCGCATCACACAAGCGCTGCACAAGCGCACATGCGACGCTTCGCTGACTGGTACGCCAATAGGAAAAATTAAGGCCACTTTAAGGCGGGAGAAGAGTCAGCGAAGTCAATATAGGTACTAAGGAAATAAAATCAACTGATACTTTTACGTACAGCGTAAAACTAGGGTGCAAGAAGCACTTTTTTGCGCTGGGCGAACAAGCACAGCGGTCAGCAGCACGACTACGCATCTGCGAACGCTTTTCCGTCTAAGAAATGCAATTGCTAGACGTGAGATATTGTGGAAACTTGGCTGACGCTTACTGCGCGAGCGCAGTACAACAAATAGACGCCTAAGCTGCTTGAAATGCTAAAACTAAAGTGTAAACTGGTTATACATTTTATACCTTATATTTGCACGGTCAGCGGAGCTCGCTCCGTGGCCGAGTGGTCTGGAGCGGTAGGGATGTTCAAGAAAACGTCTGTCAGAAAATCTTAAAGATGTTCTTTTTCCAGTACCGCTGTACAGAACTATGTACCGCATTGGGCTAGGGCAAGATGTACTGTGTCGCGTCAAAAAGATGGCAGTCCCAGCATGTACGAAAACATTCTTTTTTAAGCTTCATTCGGGAACTCTTCTAGTCAAAACATGGATGGCTGAAAAAGTGTTGTTTGTGCCATGGACAACAGTTTGTCTTTTTTGTAAAAAGCCCGAAACAATAGACCACGTTTTCCTAGACTGCTGGGATGCCGTCTTTTCTTGGGATGTCCTTCAGCGTACCCTGAAAAAAGACTTGCCTGTGACACCGCATGGAATCCGTTTCATTCCAGTAGACAAACATGACAGTGTGCCGTACGATCTGATAATGCTTTTGGGCCTACACGCCATCTGGCTGAGTCGTATGGCGGTGCGGCACTCTGATGCTGACGCGAAGACTGTCAGCAAGTACTTTGACAGAATGTCAGTATGCTGAAGGAAGTAATTAATATGCAGTGCCCGGAGCTTACGTGGTTACCCATTTTGTAGAAATTGTCTTCTTTCGATATTAATGATAGTTTTCGCCCACCAAAGTTCGGTGAGCGGGTTTTAAACCGACACTGATGTGTTTTAAACCAGCATCGTAGACATTGACGTCACTGTTTGTTCAATAGGCAATAAAGAAAAAAAATGTTTGCTGCAAGTGTTTTGCAAGTCATGAGTTCGAATCCCTGAGGGTACATTATTTTTTTTTATAAGTTGACTTTTTCGTTTTCAGCCGATGTTTTTATTTCTGAGTTCACCTTTTTTTTGGCTGTACCGTTCACTGCTCCACGAACTAGTTCACAGAACGCGCGCAGGCTGACACTGACGCGCTAGCGAGTTCTCGTTGGCGTGCTGTTGCCATAAGCACCGACGGTTTGCGGGCAGTGGGCACAGGCCAGAATCAACAGACCCTTGGCCTGGTGCGAACACGCTTTTTACGATACGGACATGAGTGAGGCAAGCTCCAAATATGGGGGAAAAGCGCATGGCATTCGAGCGTCTGCGGGGACGCGGAGGGCGTTCATCCACTGCTTAGGCCTCGGTTAGTGATTGCTACGATTCGAAGCCGTCCTGGGAGGCTTATATAATGCATTATATAATGACGATTACTGAGATATCGAAAATGCCTATCCAACGATGCTGTCAGATGTCAAGCATGTTGTTTTACAGAACCGAAACCAAAACTTGTTTGAATGCTAACCTTGGACATCGTCCGATCGCGGTGCCACCTCCTCCCGACGTCACAGCCTTTAGTTGTTGCGGCCGCCGCAAACCGCGCATGGTAGTTTTTCTTCTTTCGCGCTTTGTAAAATAATTACCCACTTGTCAACAGGATAAACGAAGAAAAGTGTGCTAATTTGCGCCAGTCCACGCAGTGCAATCAAAAACGGGAGCTTGACAAATTCACTTCAGTGTCCCTTTAACGGCCACCGCGACGAAACCTTTTCGCTGGTACTCCGCCACGTCGACGTAGCGCGCGTGCTCGTCCTTGGCGTGCTGCTCGACGAGGGTCTTGGCCCGCGCCGCTCGCCGGTCTTTGTTGTATTCCGGGTGGACGTTTTTGGTAATCGGGTCCACTCGTATGCGAGCGCGTGCATCCTCGCCGATGTCGCTCGACTGCCGGTCCGCTGCTCGGGGCTTGTAACCCAGGGTCTTGAGTGTCTGGCGTCCCGTCTTGGTTGCTGAGAGGCGTTCTAGCTGTGCAGTCAGCTGCGCCTCCTCAATCTCTTCGAGGGTGTTGTGCACGCTGAGTTGAAGTAAGCGTGTCGTACTCGTGATCTCCATGAGGCCTAGAGCCGTCTTGCAGGACTTGCGTATTAGCGCGTTGATCTTGCTGCGTTCCGTGACCCGCCAGTTGTGGTAGGCAGCCACGTACCTGATGTGACTTATAACAAAGGACTGGACGAGGCGCATGAGGCTGTCCTCTTCCATGCCTGCTCTACGCGTAGAGACTCGGTGTATGAGGCGGGTTGCTTCCGCTGCCTTGCCTCTGACCTTGGCCCGGGTTTCGCCGTTGCAGCTGTTCCTGCTGATGAGCATACCCAGGACCCGGATTATTGCCACCTCGGGAATTTGCTGCCCCGACGCAGTGACGATCTTGATGCGGTCGCAGTTTCTTTAGGGGATCTTGCCCTTGCGTCTTGGTGATATCACCAGCAGCTCGGACTTACTTGGCGAGCAGACCAAGCCCGTGCCCGTGACGGTGACCGCCGCCCGCAGCTGGTTCTCGATGTAGGCGTCGCTACCGCCGGCAACCCACAGGGTGATGTTGTCGGCGTATATTGTGTGACGGACGTTCGTCTTTGCCAGCGCCTCCGCTACCCCGATCATGACGAGGTTGAAGAGCAGGGGTGAGATGATCGGCCCTTGCGGTGTCCCCGTGCTACCGAGCTTCTCCTTGAGTTGGAGGTCCCCCGCGTGAAGTTCCACCGTTTGATCCATGAGGAAGTCCCTGATGTAATTGTAGCTGGCTTCGCCCATATTTGGTTTGGAGACTTGCGCTAGTATAGCCGAGTGTTTCACTTTATCGAAGGCACTTTGGAGGTCCAGGCCGAGGATTACTCTGTTGTCTTGCGTATTTCCGTTGTCGATAATTTCTTCCTTGAGCTGTAACATGACGTCCTGCATGCTCAGCTTGTGCCGCAAACCGACCATTGAGTCCGAATAAAGGCCTTCTTTCTCGAGGTAGTCCTGCCATCGAGTCGCGATCACGTGCTTCAGCACCTTGCCCACGCATGACGTGAGCGAGATGGGGCGGAGGTTGTTCGTGTCCGGTGGCTTGCCCGGTTTCGGGATCAGGATGGTCTTTGCGCACTTCCACTGGTGGGGTAGCGTTCCCGACCGCCAGCACTCGTTATATTATTGGGTGAAGGCCTCGATCGACGCGTCGTCGATGTTACGTAACATTTTGTTTGTAACGAGGTCTGGCCCCGCTGCTGAGCGAGTGTTGAGCTCGTGCAGTGTGGTCCGAACCTCGGCCACCGTGATGTCCCGGCCGAGCCACGCGTTGCGTGACCCTCTGTAGGGCGGGTGTCTCTCCATGGGGGTAGCGGGTAGATACTTGACCTCTAATATCTTTAGTACTGCGTCCTTGCATTGCTGCTGTACTGACGTGTGCATGAGCTTGGTGATGCGGTCGTGCTGATGGGTCTTGGTTTCATCGAGCAAGTGGCGTATAAGGTTCCATGTGCAGCCGTGGTCTAACTGCCCGTCCGCCTTGTTGTATATCTCGTTTCATTGTTGCCGACACAGGACCTTACAGTGTATTTCAATGGCCCAATTTAGTTCTGCCCATTTCTTGTGTAACTTCCGATTCAGACGTTGCATATTCCAGCGCGCCTGAATGGAACGCTTGGCCTCGATCAGGTGGGCCAGGAGGCTGTCCACGGCTACGACCTCCTCGTCTGTTTCTATCGTCCTGGTTGCCGACTGCACAGATCTGCGGAGCTCGGCGGTCCACTCGCCTATGTCTTTAATAGGTGGGCGTTCCTTGGGCTGGTGCTGACGGAAACCGTCCCAGTCCGTCCACTTGTGTTTCTTGGTGGTACCCCGGAGCTGGCCGGGTATCGTGATTTCCACGATGTAATGGTCGCTTTTCAGATCGACTCCCGTGTTCTTCCACGTGATCTTTCCCAGGGGATCGTTCTTGACAAAAGCAAAGTCTGGTGTCGTATCCCGGGCTGCGGAGTTGCCGATCCTGGCGGGGTTGGCTGGGTCCGTAATGAGAGCGCACTTATTGTCCAGGGCGCTTAGCATCAAGTCTCTTCCCTTGATCAAGTCGCGGCCGTATCCCCACGCCGTGTGCGGCGCGTTGAAGTCCCCGCCGATCACAAGCACACTGCCTTTGGCACGCGTGCTTGCTTTGTGAAACAGCAATCGAAACATCTGTAGTGGGTGCTTGGGGTTACTGTGTATGTTGAGCAGGTATATACTGCCCTTGCGTTGCTTGCTCGGGATAACTTCTGTGAAGGTGTATTGTGCCTTGATTCTTCCTTGCTTGACGTATGTTCCACGAAGGTGAGCCCTTCGCGGATGAGGGTGCACACACCCCGTCCCTCTGCGGGACTGATGTGTGCGTTGTACCCGGAAAGGGAAGGGGTCGTCGTGACCGTTTCTTGAAGAATAATTACGTCCGGTTTCTTGTTGACCACTGCTACGTGCTGTTGCAACACCGCCCTCTTGTTGTCGTAGCTGCGGCAATTCCAGTGCCAGACCGCAAGGTTCGATCATGGCTTTACTGTTGTTGCTGTGTGGTTGACGGCCATGACTGAGCTTCTTTCCCATCGTTAGGCGTTTGGAGATTGGTCGGATTCGTATTTCTCGTGTATAGCCTTTCGCGAATTGGGCCGCCTCTGCGGGCGGTCACCGCTTTAACCTTTAGCCTCAGTTCTTTGACACTGTTGTCTATCTTATTTGCGATTGTTCCTACCTTGGTGGACAGTTGCTCGCCCTGTCTCTCGATGGTGTTGATCTGGTTGGTCAGTTTTTCAATCATTGCTTTGAGGTATTGGAATGGTTTTTCCCAGTCCGGTTCGTTTGCTTGTTTCGGTTGTTCGGTGGTTGGAGCCTCTGTTTCCATTTCAACTGTTCCGGGTGGGTCCGGTTGGATCTCCTTCCTGGCCACCTTGCGATAAGTGCAATGGTTAGATGTTTTTTGAGTGCTTCTATTCTAGTTAGGAGTTCGCTAATCTGTCGATTTTGCTTGGCTATTAATGCCTTGAGCTGTGCGCATTCGTCGCAATCTTTCTCCCCTGTTTTCTTTGCGGGAGGGGGTGGAGGTGATATTGGGAGGAGTGGGAAGTCCCTGCTGCTGCCGAGAGCGATTGGAGACTCCTCTTCCCAGCCTACCTGTTTGGTGGCAGTGGTCTTCGGTGGCTCCCTGGTTGCGGACCTCGGTCTTCTCGACCTAGACCTCGAGCGTCTGCGTGCTCCGGCCTTTCCTTCCGGTGTCGGTGCTCTCGAGCTCGGGCGTCGCAATGAGCAGCTGCGCTGCCTCCTACCCTCTCGAGAATGGGAGCGGCGTCGCGCGTCCGTCGCCCTCTCGCGGCTTGGCGGTCTTCCAGAACTTTCCGTCTGGTCGTCGTCAGTTCATTGGCGCTGCCACTACCGTTTGCGCACAACGTACGGCGTTTTGAAGCGAGCGCGGCACTTCTTGTCACCAGTTGGATGTTCACCTCCGCACACTTTGCATTTGGGCTTACACTCGTTCTCATGTCCTTCGGGTGGGTTGGGTGTTCCGCACCCTTTGCAGATACGGTCCGCTGGATTTGGGCACATGTCCCTTCGGTGTCCCAGCCTTCCGCACTCATAGCACACGACGACTTGCTTTCTGTAGAGCGAGCACTTGGTTAAAAGTGCGCCGTATCTCACGAAGTTGGGGACTTTGTTACTGGCAAACGCGATCACCACAGTCTTCATGTTGCTTATGCGGTTTGTGTGCACTGCCGTGGGGTTGATTTCGTTGACCACATTTGCGTTTATGTCGCTGATGGTGTCTTCGAGAGGTATGCCACGTATTACCCTTTTCACCATTCCGTGTGGGGCCGACTCGTACGCACTGATCTCGTAAGCCTTTCTCGGATGGCGACCTTCTTGATGTTCACATACTTATCGGCATTGCCTCTGTTCGGCGTGCTGACGACGACGATATTTTGTTGATAGTTCGGGCAGATGGCATCGCGTGCTCCTTCGTCTCTCGTGATATCCGCCGCTTTATATACGGCGCGGCCGACTTCGATATGTCCAGTCTTGGAGATATCGAGGCCCCCGCGGGGTCTCAGCACGATCTTGGTGGGTTCGCGTGGTAGCGCTGGCATGCGGGGGTTTATAATTACCTTTTCTGTAGCTCACCCTTGTCGGGTGACTCCGTTGGACTTCGGTTGTTAGGCGGTGACGCTAGGGCCTTGCTTCCGTGGCTGTGCCTTGTGCTCACCGGCGATGCGTCATCCGAGCGACTTGGTGACCTGGTCGGGGTCGATATCTGCCCCCTCCACTTTTACTTGCATCTTGGCTGACGGGGCGCTGTCCCGGCTCGACTAGGCCACCGTTTTTAGGTCCCGGTGTTGTCGCTGGGCCGGCGGCTTCGGCTTGTCAAGCCTAATTGCCGGCGGAGCTGTAAGGCTTAGCTACCGCTTGGGCCGGGGTAGTAGAAAAACTTGTCTAGAGTCCCGAAAAATGTTTCCTACCTCGGAAGTAGGTATCCAAGTTGTCCTGGGCCTTCCACGAAGCACTTGAGGAAATAATTTCCGGGGCAGAAGGTAAATTTCCGTCGCGATCACCGAAAATCTGCGGAGCCGATGTGGAACACATTCTCCCCGCTCTGCAGCTCGCAACGCCCCCCTTGAGTGTGGTTACAGAAAACGGCTGTAAGAGTTGGCTTGCCGGAACTATCCGGAAACAAATTATATGACAATTAGCCGCTAAGACGACTTTACCATTACGCACCACAGCTTCGCTGGTCATTCTTATTCACAGAGTGGAACGGCACTGAAGTTTTAAGTACGGAGCACTTTAAGGGCCAGAGATATCGCCTGTCCAATGTCGTTGAGAGTCACTGAAGTCAAGTGACGCATACCCACTTAGACGGAATGACCAAGAAGGGTTTCTTTTAGTCATTAAATCTTATTAAGTAAGACCAAATAATGAAGCAGAAGAAATTGTTTTGTCAGTAAGTTGAAGATAGAGAAGAAAAGAAACAGGAGTGGGAACAAAATAAGAGTCAACATGATCCCTATAGTTATAGCACGACAGACGAGCCGTCTCTACAACGAATGAGTTGACGACGTGTCATACATACCTATTATGGCGGCCAGCTTCTTTTTGCCCCTGAAAAACAAAAGCACTGGAAGAGACAATGGCAGTCCTAGGCATCGCCTTCTCCGATGGTTGCTGTTGTTCCTCAATTGGAGGCGCATACCCACGTGGGAGACTGGCCAGAAATCGGGCAATTTGAGAGGTTATTGCGCCCGAATCGATTGAAACAGATAAACATAACCAATACAGAGGAAAAGGAAACATAAACAGAGAAAAAGAAAAGCAACACACACAAAGATAAGCAGGACACAGAAAAAGGGATGAGAACCACCTAAAAACAAATGCAAAACACACAAAAAAACAGATTATTAACACGAGGTACTCCCAATAATAACGCAAGGGAAGCACTGGTCAATCCCTGCTCCGCACTTCCGAGATCTTTCACGTTGAGTGGAAGTGCATCAATTTTTTTCTTCCGTATGTAACTATTACTGAAGGCTTGCAAAACCGTCGTTGTAAGCCCTAGTGTGCGCTATTAGCGTAAACATGCTTTGCAACTTTTTTCCAAATAGCATCCTCAAGGGGTCTGAAAGTCTCTAGCACGGGGATTACAGGCGTCCTATACCGTCGCCGTGATCCTCTTCCTTTTGCGTCACTTTCTTTTCTTGCCGTTTTCTTCTTCAGCCTTAGCCCTTTATACACGATATTTGCGTTAAAATGCTTTGCTACTCCTGTAATTATCCCATAAAATTACTCCTGTAAGCCTCAGGACATAGCATCTCTAACTCACGTTCCTAAGTCGAGGACTGCAACGCATTCACAAGGTCCACCTTTAAGTAGCTAGAGCCAAGGATCGGTTGTGGTGTAGATATGCGTGCTAGACTCGCAAACCCAACTTCACCCACTTTCTTTCGCTTTCCTTTTATTAGTGCGCAAACATTTACTAGTGCGAAAGCATTGTATTTTATTAGTGAAATAAAATAAATTATGCATTTCATTGCATAATGAAAATGCAAGTAACAGCTATAGCTTACGGACGTGTTCTTAGACTGGCGTGTCAGCGATAACCACACCAATTACAGAAGGACCAGTCACCAATGAAGTCAAGAGAAAGCTAAAACCCATACTGGTAGGGATGGTAATACTTGTACGGACAGGGCATCACCGCTTCACATGCGACGATGACTGCTCAGGCCCGCGAGCAGGCCCTAACGCAGCCTAACTGCGGGTCATTATATCGGGACCGGCCGATCAGAATCCGCACGAGCGAGTATACGCAAACTACGCTTAATGTTCCAAAATTATGGTAGAGAGAGAGAAGGAGAGAGACCTTTTTAATAGGCATGCGAGGTCACCCAGGCTATAGCCGCCTGACTTGCTACGCCAGAAGGGGGTGAAGGTGATATGAAAACATGAAAACATCGCTCACGTGCACAGAACTGCTCAAACACCCAGACACACACGAAAAGCACATACACACACACACACACACACACACACACACACACACACACACACACACACACACACACATCACTCACGTACACATAACTACTCAAACACAGAGACACACACGAAAAGTACACACACACACATTCAGTGAAACAGTAGAGTTTACAGCTCACTGTGAAGTCCAGTGTGCCGGAGGAACGTTAAGAGTGCCGTTGTTGCGTGACATGCCACTGCTGCTGTGAGCCACGGCCCCAGAAGATCCCGCGAAGAGATCTCGGTGGACACTGGCAGGCCCAGAGGAAGGTTAGCGTTGATACGTTCAAGTTCTTATCAAGGTCATGCGTAGAGAATGTGCAGACGCAGACGAAGACTTAGATGGGCCATGAAAACAAAATATGCAAATTTAGATTTAAATTTAGATACCAATTTTAACGCAGACCTCAAGCAATTAATCTGCATAATAAGAAAAACAAATGAAGCACTGACCACCCACCAGCCAGCCCTCATCATGTCACAGGGATTTCTTGGTACCATCGGCGGCCGCCGACCAAAGCCACCAACAATAAACACAACTGTGCGATTGTGGTGGTGCCTCTAGTTTTGTTTGATCGTACCACTTAACACTAATTTAGAGCTAATAAACGAGCTGATGGTTGTGTTTTTAATATGTCCCCTTTTACGTCCCTACTGTACGGTCGCGCGAGAAATTTGAAATACTTTGTTGCTTATATTCTTTTTTTTTACTTTAGTGAGAAAAACATCCTTTGGCGCCGGAATAGCGTTGAGCGTTTTACCAAAGGCCAGTTCCTTCAAGTAAGTCAAGGTGGTACTTTCTCGTCACGACCCCCTTGAAGGGGCCATGACGAACAAATACAACTTAGTTTAATTTGGAAGAACTAGTCTTTGTTAACTCACTTGGAATCGCTCCAGGCACAAGAGAAGTTTTCTTGTTACCCTAAAAGACACAAGAAATACTCAAAAAACTTTCAAATTTTATCCATCAGTGACACAATATGGGCACGGGTGAAAAAATATGGGCTAGCCCTAAAAACATAGTTATCAGTGTGTTAACTGCACATTAGCATTCAGGGGATACGATCAAACAGAACTAGACGCCCCAGCACAATTGTCCAGTCGTGTTTCTTGGTGGTGGCTTCGGTCGGCGGTCGCCTATAGCACAAACAAAATTCTATGACGTCATAGCGAAAACGCCGGAAAGTGGCTAGGGTGTCACCACTGCATAATAAATTTGGTTTGAAGTTTTTTTTATATAATTTCTATTATCGTTATTACGCAAGGAGCCTTTTTAATGAACCAAACTTATATGTTGTCTTCATAGCTCCTTTAAAGCCACGACGCCGAACCACGCGCTACAAACCGAAGTCAAACACCTCCGGAGGTGGTTTTTATACAAAGTTTAGAGCAGGTGCAGCACACCCCACACACGTTAGCCGAATGGCTAACGGTAATGCCCACAATGCAAGCACAGATACGATGTACACACCGTCAACTGCCACCATAAATCATAAATAAGAATTTTTTTGCCTCGTGAATAAAATACAGGTACAAAAAATTGATGAAAACTCATCTGGGTCCTTTGCCGACATGGCTAGTAATAGATCCATAACATATTATTCACAAAAACAATCCAAATAAAATTATTACAGCAATTAAATACAACGCGACCGTAAATAATACATTGTGTTGACATGGTGAAGTATGCTGCAACCCGTTGTTCCAACTGCTTTACCCCTTGGCATCGGCAACGACCCTCCGATTTGGTCCTGTATCAACCCATAGCTCAAGCAGAATACAAACCTGGGCTAGTGGGTACATTAGGAAAACGAAAACATCGCATAAGATTTATTTTATTTATTTATTTATTTTCTATACTGCCAGTCTCATAGGAGACCAAAGCAGGAGGGCATCAGTTCTTCGATAAAGAATACACCGTTTACAGTTTCACATTTTTACAGCGGCATTGTTGTCAGACAGCGTCTAAGAGGATACAGAGGCTGGAGGCAGAAATGCCTTAATGAGCCTCGAGGCCTGTACAAAATTCAATGGGTACATTTTGAAAAATGGCGTTAATTACATACAACCACTGAACAGTGGATACATACTTACAGACGGCATATAAGACAGTAGACAGTACAACACCAGTTGCACGCAAACACAAGAGCACCGGAAATAATGCACCACAAAAATCATAGACTTTGGTAACGTAGAACCAGTTGTTGCAACCGGAAAAATAAATTCGTTTACACACACGTGCACGGGAACATTTATACACCAAAAATAACCGCCTGGAAAACGGTAATACGGCTCATCAAAAGAGAAAAAGATAAGAAACTGGAAAGTTATTTACAGAACATGTCTTCAATTTTTGAGGTGAACTCTGACAATGATTGCATGCTGGTAATCGAGTAATCTAAACTATTCCATTTTCTTATTGACAGGGGAAAAATGAATGCTTGAAGCAATCGTTGTTAAAAGTGTATTCGGTAATGGTGTACGCATGTTTGTGTCTTAGTTATCTGGATTCTGCTAGGGAGATGTATTTTGATGCGTCGATGCGAATGCGGTTATGAGGGCTTGCCTAAATCTGGAATACGGCGCAGGAGCAACTGAAGTGTGGAAAGGAGAACAATGATACTACACTGGTGAGGAAAGAAAGTTCACTCAATATTCAGCAGGTGCCACGCCTGCACAGTGAGTTCGTTGAATGCCTATTAGGTGGTAGCATACTAGACAGACACGGTCGCCAGCCGTGCCCGCAACTGACGCCATGACACCAAAGCGCTTTCCACCGGAAGATAAAAATCTATACATTTCCGGTAATTCACGTTCCCAAGCAACACTTCGGCGACGAGGCGCACCGGAGTGGAAGGCTCCGAAATTTTTTCGATCACCTGGAGATGCTTAACGTCCGCCTAAATCCCGACACGGGCGTTTCAGTTTTCTTCTGCCATCAAGAAAATGGCTGGCGCAGCCGGGAATACAACCTGCGTCCTTGGGCTGAGTAGCGTAATACCTTACCCACTGTGTCACCCCGGCATGTTTTCACACCGAAACTGTTGCCGGCACCAATTTTGGGGTCACCTAACTAAAGCAAGGGAAAAGGATTAACGCCAGTTTCTCAGAAATCAAGGAAGGCGTTGCTTTGTATGATGTTCTTAACACACTACATGTTACGTTCCCTGACTCGCATACCATTCTTTCAGGTGAGTTTAATTTCCCTGACATCGATTCAAACTTGCCTTCTGCGTTCCCGGGCTCCAGTAATTCTGAAACCACCTCTTTTTTAACGCTTGCTTAGAGTTTAACCTCAGCCAGATGGTAAATAGCCCAACCCTTATCACGGCTACTAATTACACCATATTAGACTTAGTGCTTACAACTCACCTGATCTCATACAATCCGTGTCAGTTGTGCCAGGTGTCAGCGATCACTCTGCCGTTCACTCTGTGGTATCGAACATAGCCTCCAAAAACAATTACTACAAAACTAATGAGGGACTACGGAAGAGGTGACTACAAGTAAATTAATACCGAAATTGAGTTTTTCTTACAGGACACTCTTTCTACCTTTCATTAACGCTCAGTAAACAAAAATTGGCTACGTTTCAAAGTTAAAATTGCAGAAGTCACTGACCGCTCCATACCGTTCCGTAAAATAAACGACAATACTCAGTCTGCCTCGTTCACACCTCATTTAAGACGACTGCGCAACAAGAAAAAGCGTATCTTTCGGGAGGCCAAGCAGTCAACTAACACCGAAAGATGGGAAGCATATCGCCCAGCTGCAGATGGGTACGCACGCGCAGTCTCACTTGTCAAGCAGTCATACTTTTAGCAGACGTTGCCTTCTCTTTTATTAAGCAATCCTCGTAGATTTTGGCCAGTAATCAGTAGAGATAACAACAAACATATTGATCTAATTTCTCAGTGATTCCCTTATTCCACGCGAAAACTGTTGTTTGGCTCTTTGCCTGTTCACAACTACGATACAATGAAACCGGTGAGCATTGATTGGGTGGGAATAAGGAAATTAATTTGAAACATTAAATATTCCTTTTCTCCCGTTGATGATGGAATTAACCCCAGGTTTTTAAAACACCCTGAAATTCTCGCGTTAATTATATTGACTAGAATATTCTTCCAGTCTTTAGAAGCCTGTGTTCAACCCATCGACTGGAAACTGGGGAAGGTAGTTCCGCTTCACAAGTCTGGGAGCACCAGCGACCCGCACAATTACAGGCCCATTTCGCTAACCAGTGTACCATGCAAACTTTTGTAACACGTCATTCACGGCAGCATAGTCACTTTTCTTGGAAACAATTCTTTTTTTACCAACCTCAAACATGGCTTTAAAAAGGTTATCTTTGTGAAGCTCAACTGTTATGTTTTACTGAAAATTTGTTCTTTGCTGTTGATCGTGGTTCGTGTATTTATTGTGTATTTATTGATTTCTCTAAAGCGTTTGATACCATATGTCATACATTGCTGCTGCTAAAGTTGAGTAAACTAAACATTGACCCTGACGTTTTTTTTATATAACCGTAAACAATATGTAACTGTCAATGAATTCGACTCCCCTACCACTCCTGTTACTTCTGGTGTTTCGCAGGGATCCGTTTTTGGCCCCTTGCTTTTCTTAATATGTATTAATAGCGTTCCTGATAACATAACCCCTTTCATTAGGCTATTCGCCGATTACAGTGCAATTTACCGTGACATTTTTTTGCCCTGATGACCCTGATTTCCTGCAAACTGACCTCGATAACATGTCTTCGTGGTGCAATACTTGGTTAATAAAACTTAACGTATCTAAATGAACCTCCATAAGGATCACTATTAATCCATGTAAAGCTACAACCCCCTCGGTAACAACTTAACTTCCCACTAAACAACCTTTCTTCTTACAAACACCTCGGCGTTGTAATCTCTAATAACCTTTAGTGGCAGGCTCACGTTGATTATCACGTTGACTCTTGGCTATCAGCGTCAAAAATTTTCCTTTGCTACGGTAAACCTAAAACTTCTTCCTTACAGAACATTAGTGCGGCGAAAAGTTAATATGCGTCACCTATTTGAGATCCTCACAATAACACGTTCATAAATAGCATTGAATCCATTGCAGAATCACTCTGCACTTTTTATTATGTCTAAGTATTTTCGGACTACAAGTGTCACTTCAATAAAAGCAAATCTCAGCCGGCCTCACCTTTCACTACGACGCAAAAATCCTCGTCTATGTATCTTTCATAGGATTTATCACACTAATAGAGCCCTCTCCGACTCATTGCTTTTGCTCCCAACCTACATATATATCCTCATGTAGAGATCGCCAATACAAAGTTGGCCTTTCTTTTAGGTACATGAACCAATATTTCAACTTTTTGTCCCAAAACCTTTCGGTGACTGTAACCACCTTCCCGCATTCATCGCTTCGATCACAGACACCAACGCCTTCAAAACGGCCATTTTAAACACTGAATTGTAATTTATTGTAACAATGCCTTTTTTCTGTACGTTTTTATTTGTTAGCTTACTCCTCTCTGTAATGTCCAGTGCCTTGAGAGTAAATAAATAAAACGTAATGAAATGCAGAGAAAACGAACTAAAATAAAACCCAGTGTGTAGGGTCTAATTGCATTATTTTTCAAATTCATTTTCAGTATATTGCCATGGTTCTGTATCCGCTGCAAGCTCCGCATGGCAAACGACGAAGAGCGCCACGCCGCTAAGTTGTAAATCACCCTAAAATAAGTACCAATGTCCTCCCAGACAACCGTCACGCAAATATACTCGATGTGGCTCTAGACTCAAGCGGCAGAGTCGAACTCACAATCGCCAAAACAGAGACAATCAGTAACCACTTACCCAAATTATAACACGCGCAACCAAGAGGAGAGCAGGAAAGTAAGAAGGAACGGTAAGACTCATTCAACCACTGATCATAAGACGGATATTGCAGAGCCTATTGTACCACAAATTTGCACGAACTGAAGAAAATAATGGAAGCACCGTCATCCCGACCGCATGTAAGGCAGTTCTTAGCCTCGCAGTTTTGACCGTAATATGAAATGACAACCGGTGGACTACCAGGGTAACAGAACGGACAGTCAGAGCCGGGTCTAGAATAATGCGAAGGACCTTAACTCGGTAGAGGGATGGAATAAAAATATTCGTAGGCAAAGAATTTGCTAGGGCACCGCAGGACAAGAGCGGTGAAGGTCAGGGGAAGAGGCCTTCGTCCTGCAGTCGAACAAATAGGGTCTTGATGATGATGACGATGAATGGGACTCAAATTGTTTCTTCATAAGGCTGTTGAAATCGGAGAATCCACTCTCCTAACACCAAAAGAACGACTGGGAAAACAAAATCCCGACGAGCTATCGTATGGAAGACAGGCGCCCCCTCTGAAAAGAAACGGCTGCACGCCATGATAGGCATGCTACCAATTCAGCGACTCCACATTAAAATTCTCCCTACGCAAGGACAGGCAGAATCAAGTTCATTTGAGGAAAGTTCCAAAATCATGAGACCACAGTATACACCAATTCCGGCATGTACGAAAGTGCAAGGCAGCCATTATCGTAGTTGACTACGCACGCAATCTTTGTGACTCCATGACCATTTTACGTACAGTTACAAAGAAACTGAAGTTGGAGACATCCTCTTGGCAATCAGACCAGCAAAAGTATTGAACAGAGTCTCAAAGGGTATGAGACTGTTTTCTGCAGGCAGCACACCTAAATACTTCTGTAAGGCACTGCCTTCTACAACTCATAAAGTCCTATAGACACCCGGGAAAAAGGGTCTGGAAGAGGCACGTGCACTCACATATCGTGCTCCTTGAGGCCATGACTACCGGACTACCCTCCAAGAAAAAACGGCTATGAACGTATTGTAATCCTAGGCCTAGAACCACTATTTTTCAGAGGGTATCAATGCCCACGAATCGCAAATTCTGTCGTGGATAAACCAACACAAGTATCATAAAATCTATGTGAGCGGAGCTATTCGGTGGGAACATAACACATTAGCCTAAAATCTGCCAAAACCTAGGAAACGTCCACCCTCTTCTACGCAACCTAGCCATGCCGAAGGTATTATCAGGGGAGAACGACTGAGATATTGTATATTCCACTTCTATCGAGACAAAGGAGGCAGCTTTGACCAGGTCGTTACCACAAAATCAGCGCGAACTGTTGCCAGGGCAAGGGAAGGAGCTGCTGCATCCGGCACCCTGGACTTCAGTTTCCACACTTGGGCTTCCTATCATCTGTTTACCCCATTTTTCTAAACCGCAGCTACATCTTCCATGACAACTATCTTCTCTCTCTCTCTCTCTCTCTCTCTCTCTCTCTCTCTCTCTCTCTCTCTCTCTCTCTCTCTCTCTCTCTCTCTCTCTCTCTCTCTCTCTCTCTCTCTCTCTCTCGCTCTCTCTCTCTCTCTCTCGCTCTCTCGCTCTCTCTCTCTCTCTCTCTCTCGCGCGCGCGCTCTCGCTCTCATCGCAAAAACCAAAAATGTTCAGTCTGGCTTAGGCATCAGGGAATAAACACTTTGAAACACTGACACCTCGCTCAAACTGACCAGTACCTCGCATCCGCAACCTTTCACGCTCACATCTTTAAGCCACAAAAGCGCAGAGAGTATTTGTCTCTCCTGGGCCATGGCGAATAAAAACCCTCGCTGCTAGTCTTTCTCTGTCCCCAGAATTTTCAGTTCTCGTGGGGCGTATATCGTAGATATAGCTGATGATGATGATTAGTGGCTTTCCCTTTGAATCGGGCGTCGGTTGTCAGCAACCGACTTGCCTGTTTTATTACGTTTACTTGTCCTACTCCCAGCTTACCTATAGATTAGCTTCCACCCTATCATCTGCCCCTGTTTTCTGTTTTAAACTCACCGCCCCCACCTCCCTTTTTTCTCCCCTCGCTGTTCTAAATTCTCATCCGTATGATTACTCCGCCTGCGAACCCATCCCTTCCCTACTTTTCCTCCACCACTACTCCAGTCGCCTCTTCGTCACCTCTATGGCCTTAAAGTTGAGGTTCGCCCTCGTCCCAATTCCTAAAGCCTCCGCCAGCGTCTTTTCCCCCTCACTCCGCGGTGGCCGTATCTCTGTGCAGCGCCAGACAATATGGTCTATAGTTTCCCGATCACTGCCGCAGCATGCACACGTTTCATCCTGCTGCCTACCATGTGTATGCCCGGGTTCTAAGGCACCCCGCCCGTGCCTCGAAGAGCAACGCACTGCCTCTCGTATTGCCATAGAATCCCTCCTTCTTAATTTCCCCTTTCTCTGCCCTATAAGTCTCCAGGGTTTTTTTCGCTTTCGTTCTCTGTGCCCACTTCGTCGTCTCTGCTGTCTTTACTTGCTTTTTAACTGTTGTGTAAACCCCGCTTTCCCCTACCGACTTTCCGTACCGCTTGGTGAGCTGTCTGGTCCTCCGTCTCTACCGCGTGTCCACGCTCCTCATATACAGGTACTTAAACACCCTCGCGGCCCATTTTTCGTCCTCCATGTCACGAAGTCGCTCCTCAAGCTTTATCTTGCTCTGCGCCTCCCTCGCCTCGAAACACGACCAGCCCATATCCCCTTGTACAGCTTCATTTGTAGTTTTACTTTGGGCCCCTAGGGCCAATCTGCCTACCGCCCTCTGATTTACTTCCAGGCCCGCCTGGGTCTCTGGCTTCATGCACAGAACCGAATTAGCGAAAGTTAATCCTGCTACCATGACCCCTTTCCAGACTCCCTTACCACCTCTTATTTGCTTTATCCCCAGAGGGCTCTATGCTTCATTATAGCCGCGTTCCGTCTTCCTTTCGTCTTAAGGTGAGCCTCATGCACCTGCGTGTAATCTTCGCTGTTGTTCAGCCATACTCCTAAATATTTATACTCTTTCACCAATGGTATTTCTACTTGCTGCACTGATACTGTTTTGTGCTCCTCGCCGTCATTAAAGACCATGATCCCCAATTTTTCTCGGCTAAAGGATAGCCCTAGGTGCGTCGCTTCTTCACCGCATATATCCATCAAGCCCTGCATACTTATCCGGTTGTCCGCCATCGACAATATGTCGTCTGCATACATTAGTCCTGGAACCCGTTGTTCCACCACCTGCCCGTTTTTTTATGTAGGATAAGTCGAACCCCAGCGTGCTGAGTTCTAGATTCCTTTCTAACCCCGCCATGTAGATCATGAACAGCAGTGGAGAGAGAGGACATCCTTGTTTCAAACCCTTGTAGGTGTATACAGGCCTACTGTATGCTACCCCCTCCCACACTATTTGCACTTGGTTCTCTCGGTATAGCTCCCTGAGTAAGCTAATGAATTCTTCCCCAACTCCCTCGTCCTCCAGGATACTCCAAAGCCGCTCCCTGTCTACATTATCATACGCCGCTTTAATGTCCAGAAAGGCTAACCACAAGGGTCGGTTTTGCATCTTCGCCACCTCTATGCATTGGCTTACCACGAATAAGTTGTCGTCTAGTCTTCTGTCCTTTCGAAACCCATTTTGAACTCCCCTAATATCTTATTTTCTTCCACCCACTGCTCTAGTTCGAACTTGACTGCCTGCATTGCTAACCTGCACAGCACTGATGTGACGGTTACCGGCCTATACGAGCTCGGGGTTGTCCTGACTTCTTTGCCCTAGTACACTAAGTTCATCCTGCTCATTTGCCACGCGGCCGGTATTGCCTTTTCTTCTATCTTTGTTCTGATGGCTTGCAGTAGCTTTCCCTTGCTCTTTGGTCCTAACTGGTTAATCAACTCCATCGGTATCCCATCCGTGCCTGCCGCGGTATTTTTGGGAACCTTTTCCTCTGCTATTTTCCATTTCAGCTTGTCCCCATCTATCTTCAGACATTCCGGCCTACCCGCCGCGACATCTCTGTGTCGCTGCGGGGCCTCTTCATCCACCTTACCGAACTTCTCCGTGATGATTTTGTGTAGGTATGCCAATGCTTCCTCTCCCTTGAGCATCTGCCCCTCCTCGTTTTCTATAGCACCGCCTTCTGTGGGACTCGCACGTTTCCCTAATGCCTGCACATGGTTCCAAAACCTTTTCGGCGCGTCTCTACCCCTTCCTCGTATTTGCGCTACCCATCCCCCTCGCTGTCCCCCTTTATTTTCTCCTGCACTAATTGCTGCACTTCCTGTTTCATTTGCTTATACTGCTCCCATTTTAGGTCCACCTCCTCCTGATGTCTCCCCATCCTCTTGGCCTGCCTGTGCTGTCTAGACGCCTGTTTACGCCTCTCAATCGCCAACTTGATTTCTTTGTTCCACCAGCTTTTGGGTGTTTTTTTTTCCTCTCCATCGATTGGACTCCTCTGCCTTGACTATTCTTTCCTGCGTAGTCTTGATGAGCCTGTCATATTCCCACTCTTCTCCAGAATTTCTTTCTATGTCAGCCTCTATGCTTTTGGCTATAACCGCAATTTGTTTGCTGTTTAACTTTGTGCGCTGCCCCGGTCCACCCGTTTTTAGAGGCGAAGCTCCTTAAGGCGTGGGTCTGTCCATCCTCGACGTATGTATGTAGCAACCTCTAGTTTAGTTCTTGGATTGTTTACTAGATGGCGGTACTTGTATATGATGAAAAGATGCGCTTGGATTGTTTACTAGATGGCGTGGCTACCTCTAGTTTAGTTCTTGGATTGTTTACTAGATGGCGGGGAGCGTTGTAATAAAATCCGTTCGCTGTTGGCGCGCGCTCGGAGTCGCCCGATGGATAAGGCTGCAGATGTGCGAGGCCGCGAGGCAGAAGCGGTCCGTGAAGCTGCGCGACGCCGCCGCCAAGATTCTGCCGTACGAGAGCGGGAGGCCGAAGCGTGTCGTCTGGCTGCGCGACGACGCCGCCAAGATCCCAGCGTTCGAGAACGAGAGGCCCAAGCGTCACGGCAACGGCGCGAGGACCCTGCCGTACGCGAAGCGGCACGGCTGCGGCGCGAAGAGTATCTCCAAAACGTCAGAGAACGGGAAGCGGCGAGAAAGCGCGCGTATCGGCAGGCATACCCCGATGCAGTGAGAGCTCGTGAGGCGTCTGCAAAACGCATCAGGCGAGCTCAGCCCCAAGGTGCCGACGCGCGGTTTAAGCGAGACTTTCTAGACGTTACGTTCGGACACAGATGTAGTGGGCGAACTTTTACTGAAGAGTCACGGTTTTACCGGTGATTTCCCCTCAGGAGTTTCGCCCACTCATCATCATTCACCCCGTGGATATGCTGTGAATTTTTTCACCCGCCAGTTTCCCAAAACTCAGGTTTATGCGCTTGTGGTCACTGGCCAGACTGTGGCCCCCTTCCTCATCTATGGTCATTCCATCCAACCATTCATAAAGTCCATCTGAAATAAGGCAGTAGTCAATACTCTACTGTCTCCTACCACACTCCCACGTTATTTGACCCTCGCATTCTTGTTCCCTATTTACTATGATCAGCTTCTGGTACTCACACATATCTAGCATTACATTTCCTTTGAAGTCTGTGTACCCGTCTAGATCTTCAATATGGGCGTTCATGTTCCCTACCAATAGTACCTCCCCGGAACGTTTCAAATCTTCGATGTCCTTTTTTAGACACGCCACTAGTGTTTCGTTTTGTTCTTTGCTATCCTTACCCGTCCACAGGTAAGACACCCCTAAGGCCATCTCCCTACCCTCCACTATCCCTTTCATCCACACATGTTCTTTACAGTCTTCTTTCACTCTCTTCCAATTAGACCCCTGCCGTACAAGCATACCTACTCCTCCGCCTTTCCTCAATCCAGCCGTCCTGTTACAACCTTCCCATGCATACTCTCCGATTACTGGAGGTTCCTTTAAGTCCCGTAGGTGCGTCTCGGTCACAGCGTATACCTGGATATCTTCCTCTTCTAGCTGCTTACTAATCTCCACCCACTTCTCTCTTTTTCTGTCACCCTGCATGTTTATGTACGCGATCTTCAGTTTCCCCCTCTCTTCTTTACACGCCGTCGTCGTCCCTTTCGTTTGCCTGCACCGATCTGCACCGACCCCGCTATCTCCCTTTGCTCCTTGCATTTGTCTACGCCATCTTCGCAAAGGCCTGTGGGCCCCCTAAAAAAGCCACAGTTCGCGCCGCGTGTCGTCTTCCGATGGCTGCTCCCACCTGCCCGTTGAAATGCACTCCGTCACGCTGGAACGCCCTTTTCCGGCCCACCCATCGTACATCCCTGTTGATGCCTACGACAGCGAAACTCAGCTCCTTGCCTAGCTCCCGTATGTCTCGGTTTACCGCCACAACTTCCCTTTCCACATGTACCCCTCTCCCAATTATCTCTGGTACTGTGCTCACGACGACCTGCACATGTGGGCACAGCGCCCGTATTTCCTTCACCCCATTTTCTAGCTGCTTGCGTACTCCCGCGCCCCTTCCCCCTGCAGAACGTCATTGGTTCCTCCTGCGATAATCACTAGGTTCTGCCCCTGCATATTTTCCCACATTTTATCCTTTGCCTTTTCTAACACTACCCTGACCGTCTGCCCCGGGAACACGCCAACCTGCACTCTCTCATCCTCTCTCACCCGGCCTATAATCTCCATTTCTAAGTACCGCATGTTGGAGTCCCCCGCCACGATCACCATGCGTCTTTCTTCCTTTTCCTGGCTGCCCCCCGGCGCGGCCACCTGCTCCTGCACCGGGTGAGTCAGCGCCAGTCCGGGATCGTCTTCCGGCGTGGCGTCTTTGTCCCCCTCCTTTTCCTTCTCGGGGTCAAGCACTGCCGACACATCTACCTCGTGACCTGCTTCATTGTTTGTCGGGATGTCACCCTTCGTTGCCAGTTTGACCTCCATTTGCGCCAACCTCGCTTCGAGTGCCTTCCTCTGGTCTTGTTCATCCTTCAACTCCTCCTGTAGCTCACCTACCTGAACTCTGAGCTGCTCCTTTTCTTCCTCGAGCCGGTCGAGGCGCGGCGCTAGCACACACACTCCCCCTGAATTCCTGCCCTTCCGCGTCCTCGACCGACTCGAATCTCGTCTCCTCAAGCGGGTATTCGTGCTCGCACCCCGTGCACAGCACACCCGGCTTCTTCTGCCCGTCCAAGGCGTGCCCAACTCTCGCTTACTTCACCGCCGCGTTCTCGCGCGCTCCCCTCCAATCTAAAAGTAAGCCGCAACGTGCGATTCTTTCCTACAGCATCAATTCTTCTTTCACGAATTACCAACTATCACGCTTTCAAATCATGTGCAACAACCACGCGACACATCTGATTCGGTAACTTCCCTACGCTAACAACTACCGCCCCTTTCACCTAACCTACATCTCTCTCTAAAACATGGTCGCTCTAAAAAAGGAATAATAAATTTCAAACACTTATCCGTTTTCGTCGTCGATGCCTCCGCCGCGCTCTGTACGTCCGCACACCTCCACACCTCGACACAACTGCGTTTGAAAACGCCCCCTAGCAGTCGAAATAATGCTATCGCATTTTATATCTTAAGCCGCAAACATTGATGTCATCTGCAATTAGTTTTTGTGTTCCCGAAGGCGTGAATTGGGGCATTGGCCAGCCTAATCCACGTACATAGATCCAGATGGTAAAGGTATGCAATAAACAATCCTTGTCCTGAACTGAATAAATGAAACCGCAGTAACGCTAGAAAAAAAAAAGAATATCTTGTTCATTCAGTGCAAACTGGGAGCTGTCTATTATGACAGCCATCACTAGCGAGGGCTTTCCTTACGCCAGGAAAAGCGATCGCAATGGCATGGTCGTGAAGCAGACCAGTCTTCTAGTTCTTCCTGCGAAAAAGTCCTTCAGTGCACCATTGTGCCTACAATCGTGTTGTTCTTCTTGTGGTTGTGCGTTAGAAAAAAATGGCCGCCGGAAAGAGTAAACAAAATAACACCTTTAAGTTCGCATGGGATCAGAACCCGGGTCACCACGCCAGAAGCCCAGTGCGCTACGACAGCGCTGTCTATGCTCGCTGCCAGCAGTGAAAGAAACACTAAACCAGTGTGGGTCTACGTGACAAGTGTACGTGACAGCAGGTGAGTAGAACAAGTGAACCCAAACTACGCCGAACTGTGATTCTGCAGAAGGTGTGGCATATGTCACCAGTATGCCTGTTGAAGTATTTCGTGCCCCGAAAAATGAAGAAACGAAAGAGAAGAAAGAAGAAACTCAAACCTGATGTAGCAGTAAATAAGTTGTAAATAAGTATCGCGGAGCATTTGCCGACAAAGCACATAGGCAGACGTCGGTGCCTCGAGAAATCGTTACATACACCTACCACGTAGACCTGTGTACGTTAACGAGACTGGTCGATGCCTTAGTACACGCCTTGGGGAACAAAAGAACAACTTAAGAAGGACACACAGGCGCATCTATCTGCGCTCTGTGGTAAATGCAGATGCGTCCCGTGCTTTAGCCACACGAAGATGGCTTTTAAACACATATATCAACTCACCCGCGAGATACCCTTAATGCTTATCCTAAACAAGAGCAACTTTTCTTTAACAGGGAGCTTTTTGATAAAGCGTTATAGCCTTCCTTTCTATCCGTAAGGCTTCACTTGGTGCAGCGTTGTACATATGAAAACTTTTTCTTGTGCCGTAGTCCAATCTCTAAAAAAATGGATGTCAGCTTTCCCCTTCGCCCAAAATTACTATATTTGGAGGTTTCTCCTAAATTGGTCAATTAACGGCTACTGAGCCAAAATTCTCTTAACCGAATTCTCTTGACTCATAAAACGAACCAAGCTTTCTTAAAACGACGCTTGTACAAATAAACTCTATTGGTTAGTATCTGTAATTTATAAGTGCGGTGCGTTAAAAGGGACACTGAAGTGATTTTAGTCCTTCTTTCTTTACTGTGGGTGCGTTTACGTGGATTTATTTTGTAGAAAAATTAACTCGGATGGACGCTTGGCCTTTCTGCATCCTCCTTGCTGATTTCCTTTTGGCGTTTTTTCTGACGCACACATTTTCGCATTGGCCTAATTTCGCGCGTCGACCACGCGGCTCTCAAACCACATCGCCGACAAAACCAGTCGGCCGCCCGCAGCCAGATCATCACAATTTCATCACGTAGTAAAAACTGAGCCCCGACAAGATTTTGGGCCCGGAAAGGCGTGTCTTTATTTTATTAGTTTGTAGATTGTATCAGGATTTGTAAAGTCAATGAACTGAAAATAACTTCGCACTACCCTATATGCCAGACGTATATTTGCACACTGCGCTTCGCTGACTTGCCTTCAGTGGAGTTGTAAACTGCATATGCCAGTGCGACTGGTACGCTTGTAGAAAATGTAGAGCCAATTATTGTCAGGAGGCGATTTAGCGAACCTAATATAGGCAATAAGAAACTAAAATAAACCGAAGTTTTTCTCGTAAACCATAAAGTTTAAGAAGGACTTTTTCACAGGAAGAACTAGAAGACTGGCCTGCCTTACGACCATGCAATTGCGATCGCTTTTCCTGGCGTAAGGAAAGCCCTCGCTAGTGATCATTCATTCGTAGGAGCTAGGGAGAAGCTTGTTAAACAAGCGGTACAGTGACACCCGGTTATAGCGAACTGTAATATGCGCAACAATTACTTCGATATATCGAATAGTTCGATATAGCGGAACTCGCCGATAAAGAGTTTTTGTTACGAGATTGCAACACCCGGAACACCCACCCATCCCCGCATGCAGAAACCAACACAATATGAAGTATGTCGTTACAATACACAAAACAATCAATTTATTGCAAGTAATAAGGATACTTTCCACCTCAACTGCCTGCTTCACAAATAAGAAATGAGGAGTAGCAGGAGGAGAAAACTTTATTGAACAGGTAGATCGAGCTTGTAAGTGGGCGGGGTCCTCAGTCCAGGACTCCGTTGGTGCAACCTGCCGTCTTCGTCCTTTCAGCGAGCCAAAGCTGCTTACTTAGGTCAGTGCTGGCAAGTTCCCTCTCCCACTGCTCGTATGTAGGACTGGCAATTGGTGCAAGGTCTGGGTTTGAATGGCATGCCCAAACCATATGGAAGAGCGTTGCTGGGCTGCCGCAGTGCCTGCACAGGGGGTAATATATTGTGGGGTGAATGGCGTGTAGCCGTGTTTGATGTGGAAATGTGTTTGTTTGAAGTTTTCGGAGGGTGACTTGATGTTCTTTTGTTAATTTTTCTGCCGGTGGCGGGAAGGTGCGTCGTGTGAGCATGTAATTTTGGGTGATGTCGTTGTATGTAATAAGTGAGTGTCTGGTCCTCTCATCGTCCTCTTGCGGTGCCCGGCGAGCAAGATATCGGGCGTGAGCGTGAGCCGCTGCATTGCCGCGAAGGGATGAGTGAAAACTAGAAAAAATGATTCTAGTTCTCACTTTTATTTTGGCGGCGTCAACTAGCACAGCATTCGAGTCCGTGTCCTTCAACATCGAAGCAATAATTGCTGAGCATATCAACTGCCGAAAGCGCTTCATTAAGCATCGGACAGCTTTCACTGGCGACATCCTCTGCCTCTTTGGAACTTTCGATAGAACCAGCTGCCATGACATCGACTACGGTGTTTGCATCAGAGGGGCTCAGTGTGACGGCAACCTCTTCGTCAACGACACTCAGAAATTTCTCGAAGGAATTTTATGGTCCCGTTTTGTCGTGCGCAGTTGCAGTCATGAACCATTTTCTACTAGCCCGGCTTTCCACTCTCCTTCAGTTACGAAAAGTATCGAGCGTCACGTCGCTCCATACGAGGCTCAACGTCTCAACCGCGGCCAATCAACCTCTCAATTACCGCTGTGAGACCATGTATTTCGGCGGCAATTCTAGGTTCACCGAGTTCGATATATCCGATTGAACTTCGTTATAAGGAATATGTTTCGTGAAATCGAGGGTTGGACTTAAACCCGTCTGGTCAGGAAAACACATGACAATAAACACTGGCACTGACCAAGAATGCTTAAAATCCAAAAAAGACGTTTCGGCTCCCGTACGGGTGTCTTGTTCACAATGGGTGCCTTGTGAACAAGGCACCCATACGGGAGCCGAAACGTCTTTTTTGAATTTTAAACATTCTTGGTCAGTGCCAGTTTTTATTGTCAAGGAATATGTTTCGCGTGTATTTTTGTAACTGATCTTCTTTTTGTTCGATATATAGCATAATTCGCTCTATCCGGGTTCGTTACAATCGGGTTTGACTGTATTTAGGGTATGCTCAGCTTAGCAGCTCGGAGTGCTTCAATTCGACAAGTAAACAGCAATGTTCGACATGACCTGGTAGGCCTCCGGGAAGTGCCCTTATATACTCCGGAACGCTCACAAACAACAGTTAGCGTTTCCGCGTGTTCCAGTAGCTCAGTCGCATGGACCACTACGCGAATGGCAGCTTACTGTGCTGATTCGAATTGCGGGCAGGGTTCGTTTTTTAATCCGAAATGGCCGATTGTCACCTTGTATGAACGCTTCTTTTTTTACCCGGTGCGTACTACAGAGAGGAGACAGGCGAACTCCGAAGTTTCGGAAGAAACAAAACGCCCCCCAGTTGAACATCTCCGATTACGGGGGATAGGGGGGGGGGAAGGGGGGGGGGGGCGTTCAGCCACTGCGTATGCCTAGGCGCTGAATGGTACTACACTTGGTCACCCTGAGTGGAGCTGTGAGGCTTATTCCGGCCCATTCTGCAGCCGGCGACTTGGCAGAAGCACGGCATGCCGATTATTGAGGTGTCCATAATACACGATCAAGGATTAAGGCTGGTCGCAGTTTTTTTTCTCTTCATAATAAACTCTGCACGCATAACTTCCCAGCACTTGCCCAAATCGTGTGATCATGTGTGAATACCTTTTAACAGCTGATTTGTGTTATATTAGAGATGGAGACGGTATGCATCTGACCCTTATTATCTATCGTGGTTAGGATACCCCACTTTCACAGATCGTAATCGAGCAGCTTATTGTTTATTTCAGTTCGGTACAAGTGACCTGATTATTTTTTCGATGCAGTTGCTGATCGAAGACAACGACGACGATGACGAGGAGCAACAATGGATACACGAGAAAGTAGCAGCCATGTTCGATATGGGTGTAAATTGTAAGTTTGTCGTAATATCTTCAGCGGTATACAGAAAGATTAACAACCATAGCAGCTAAGGTACATGCTGTCCCAGCTCACGCATTCTTTCGCATGAACGCGCATTTGTATTCTCAGCAAGTATGTATCCGATCTATGATTCGGTATATAAATAAAAATAACTGTTTTGCAAACGGTACGTTTGCTTCGAGCATGGTCTGACCTTTGTATCAAAACATTCTGTCACCCTCAGCAAGGATACGAGTAAGGTTCTCATGTCAATCTTGCGAAATTGCGTTCTTTTTTAAGGAATAACCATCTTCGCAATTCTCATGGTAATTATCATCCGCAATGTGACTATGCAAACAAGAAAGCTTTTTAGCCGGAGAAACGGCATAATGGCACCAACGTTTCGTCGAGGTGATTGTCTCCGTCGGAGGAACAAGATACATTCTTGGTGACAGCTCGGGTTATACGGTGGTAGCTAGCATGGCAGTAAAGGTGTAGTTCAAAGAGATGAGAGACACTTAAAGGGACAGACAACCGATTTTTGTAGAGTGTATGCTCTCTATACCAAATGAATGGACATCACTGGCCACACCTTGAACCGAAACAATAATCCTGTTAGAGTCCAACAACATTTGAAAGCGGAATGTCTAGATCCACCAGCCTTACGTATGTTTCCAACACGAATTCTGGTAATCATGACACTAAACCGTGCAGAAACATACTTTTAACTGAGCGTGAGATAAAAAGAGGTACTTAAAATCTTGTCCCCAGCTAAAACCATAATTGAATGTAGTGTTTCCTATTCTTTTATGATGTTTGTGAATCACGCATTGAAGTCGACGGAGCTGCTTGGTATGCATAGGGTAGTGTTACGTTTAGACACTAAATGGCACTCCTTTTCAGTTTTAAACCCAAGTAAAATTATTTTCCTTAATTAATTTCAAAATTCCTTGGGTTTACCTTATCATATAAAGCTAGAGAACAGCACTACACAAAAATCGATCGGCTGTCGGTCCCTTTAAGGTTTTCTTCGCACAAAGATTATTTTTCTAAAAGGTGATAATACGTCATATTGGAAAGAATCAGGAGTCATATAAACGCCATATGATGCCTACAATCGCGGCAGAAATACAGGACATAATCGTTTACCTACCCGAAGTTATGGGGTAAATAAAAATCGGACGTTCTAAAAACGAGTTTAACATAGGTCGCATTCAAAACATAAGAAAAACTAGAGTAGTTTGGTAAAACGGGTAGCATATATTTTACCTACTTTTGTTTTCGTTTTTCTTTATTCGTGTCAGCACAATAGAGGCTAAGCCGTGTGATCAAGGGAAAGAAAAATCAGCACTTAATTTCGTAAACCTACAAAACCAAGAATGCAACTCAGTCATACTTGACATCAAGCATGCACGCCCAGCAGGGAGGCAACAAGAGGTCAGGATGACATCTTAGCACTGTTACGGTTCTGACATTGCTCTCATTGACACCATTCTTGTACGAACCACGTGTTTCCACGTACAGCCAGATCTAAAAACAGTGAATAAATATTCTATTGTTGACGTATTTTTAGAAAATGTTGTTCGCCCACCGGATTAAAAATTTATTTTAAGAAGATGTAACGTAAGTTGCTGTGAAGTGTTACAGATATGGTCCAAATGTCCTGAAAGTGCTCATGAGTATTAAACGTATATAGAGGCAGATGCTCAGAAGTTGACCAGCTTTTTATGCATACGGTCATGCCCAAAGCAACATCCTGGTATAGGAAATGCCCTGGTAAACTAAAATTGGTCTTCACAATGCAGCTGCTTTTTGTTCTCTAGGAATATCAACTGTTTTACAAACACTCCGTCTAGTTGAATACAGAGTGAGATGATACGCTAGCAAGGAATTTTCCATTTACTACTTTTTTTAAACTCCAGTCCTCTTAAATGAGTCATTGTTCCTTAAGGACAAGTTGTTTCATGAGTCAATTACATTTGATAATATGCGAGAATATTTTCACGATATCCGTTTTTGTGGAAGGTTTCGTTACAATTTGTAATGGAAACCAATTTTCTTTTCTTTATTACCACATTGTGCAACCGTTAATGGCAGGAACTCTATCGAATTCTTCTAGCGTAACTGGGGGCCTTTTCGCAAACTGTTCTATATGAAAAGTGATTCACAACACGTATAGAGCAACTTCAGAGGTTTAGTGTCTAAGGGGCTGTGTTATCAAACGTAAAGTTGGTGTGTTCAATTCCTGGCCACAACTTATAACGTAATAAATAACGTAACTTACAACTCATAACGTAATAAAATCCGAGCTCCCCTGTATACATGCCTAAAGTTCTCTCCATCCTAAACGAATTCAGAGTCGTCAAGCATGCTCTTACCCCGCACTCAAGGCCAAAGACTCGTGACAGAAAAAAAATATAAATTTTAAGGCGGCGCTCTTTTTTAACTGTGCAGTGTAGCAAAACTTACAAACTCTTCACATGTGGAAAACACAAATGTGGCGGCACTTGCATGACCTAGACAAAATGATCCTAACGTAGTTACCGCTGGTAATAGAGCACGGACGAATCCGAACAAAACCATCCGCCCTTTTTTATGACACTTCTTTTTACGACCGTTGAATCCTGTATAAGCTAAACAGTGCACACCTAAATGTTATTGGGCTGAAACTTCCTTTCTTGCCAACACAAAGCCTGTGAGAGCATATGTCAAACACAACATAACATGGCCCTTTAAAATATATTACTGATGCTTAAAGTTTGCAAACAACTTTCTGCTCGTTCGTCGTTTGTGTATTTCACAGCTTGATAGAGGGTACGCAAACTCCACTCACCGGAATTGTTTAAATACACTTAATTTTTTTGTTCATTGAAACTCGTTTATTAGTACCATAACAATCCAAAGTATTTTGTTTTATTGTGAAGAATTGCGTGACGCCTCTGTAATGTTTGTAAATTCAATGTGCACATTGAAATTTTCAGCTCGTACAATCAGCGCACCATTTCAGTGCAAATGCAAGGAATGGTTTTTTGGCAGCAAAGACCAGACTGCCTACTTCAGGTCAGCCCTGCGGTGCCTACTGGTAAGCTTGTTTTCGACACAATGAAGTAGACGGCTGGACTACTAATACTAAATAAATGCCTCCCATTCACGTTCTATCCGAACCCTATCCGCATAAGCAGACGGAAGCCTCCTAGGTGGCGGGGTTTCAATGATCAACTCTTTTTTTTTCATTGCCCGGCGGCCAAGAATTTGCTTGCTATATGACCTTGCCATTTTTAAGTGAAGCTCACAGTTGCCGCGAAAACTCTTCGTAGAGTTTTTTTTTCTGAATGCACATAATTCCCTAGAGTTAATACAGAAAATAAACCTACTAAGACACTGTTAACGTTCTCGCAGCCTTTTTAGACTGGTATGAGCCCAATCAGCCATTTCATGACACATAAAGCAGTTTTAATCTAATACTGTACAGTAGACAATGCAAACATATCAGTGAGTAATTACTTTCTTGCTTGAAAAACCATCTTAGGGGCACGGTGGTCCTTCTTTAAAAATGGCAAGTAGCTCGCGTCAATTGAGTCCCTTCAATTTGTGCCTCCTTGCACCCCTGTCACTCGGCAGACCTAATGATATTCGAGGCGAATGGCATTTAGCAGCTAAATGAGGTTGGGAAGCTCATTCACCGGCCAAATGAGTAGCCTCCACAGCAGTGAAGGCTACTCATGGAGGCTACTCAAACACAAACAAGTAACTACAGAAAAGAAATCTCGTCCCAAATGCGCGCTACTGTAATACGGATTTCTTGCGAACTTGTCTGGGCTTGTGATATCTACTCATGTCATCTAAAACGGTGATTTTCTTCTTTCAAATTAAAAAAAGAATTGTTTGTTTTGTTCTAAAAACTGTTATCTATGAAAACACCCTATACCCACTTGAACTATAATTTTGTAATTTTGCGAGCTCACTAGTCGTCCCCGCTATCACTATCAAATGACATTTGTTTCGCCGCGTAGACCCACACGGCCAAACCGAATGTCATTAACTCGCTGATGTTGACGTCATTTTACAAGCACACAAACACATTTTTCTCGTAGCCGGTCACCCCAACAAGCCTTGTTCAGTGACTATAGGCCCGTATTTTTAAATGTTCTCGTGTTATCGGTTGAAAAACGGGTAATCGTTTTCAAGCCCTTATGTAGCCTGTGTTTACTGTGTTTAAGACGACACAAGCTTTTTACAGCGGAAACGGTTTTGGTTTACTTGTAGCGAATATAAGACAAAAAGAAGGTGTACATCCATGAACGAATTAAATGCGAACATGAAAATATAAGAGCGAGGTATAATGCGTGTTAAAACATGTAATCTCCTATTTAGTTTCTCGTATGAATCCAATTGAGGCATTCAGCTACAAAACAGGTGAATGTTCATTCGTCACGTGGTTACTAGTATGAGCCAACATGTAAAAAAAGCACCACGACAAGCCAATCTGTCCTTTGAAACTTCCTGACATAACTTGCTGTGTTATATGACGTTATAAAGTGGTGAAAAAAAATCACCCGAGTTTGTTTGTTTTTTGCCCATACACTATCGAGACGCACCCATGTTTACCTTGCGTTAAAAAATTGTTAGTAAATACCGCCCCTAGTTACTCCCCCCTAAGAGTAACCGAACTAGTTACCTGGTTCTTTTTCAAGAAATTAACTGAGTAGCATTATATATGTACCATTGCACTGGTACCTCATCAGGTATTGGTCCGCTATGGAGTAAAACCATTATGTACAACCAGTTCCGAACCGATCTATTCCTCCCTCCCCGTCACGCTCCTTAACGTGTGCAACTGCTGACAGGAAATTTTGCATTATTAGCCAGTGCTACGTCTGGTTGCAAACAATCAGAGCATTTTTATTGGGCACCACTAAGAGTGTTATGCTAATCGGCCCTTTTACTGTAAATTCCCAAGGTAGAGTAAGTCTGTCAGGGAATATTTGCCATCCACCTGAAATGCAACCGTGCGGCTATAACCCTCGCAGAATTATGATAAAATGTCGAAAAAGAGTTTTTTGAGGGGGGATAGAATTTTAAAAGGCATTTTCGCTTTATTTTTGTATGCGCGTGCATGAAAAACTCAGTGCGTGCGTGCGTGCGTGTGTGCGTGCGTGCGTGCGTGCGTGCGTGCGTGCGTGCGTGCGTGCGTGCGTGCGTGCGTGCGTGAACACGGTCTTCAGGGTTTTAGAAGTTCAGCAGTCATGGCTGACAAGGTGCACACCTGCAGATGACTTCCGTATTGACGAAGCCACAGACATCACAGCACGCATAATTTAGGTCACGAAATTGTTCATGCTTCAGATCGCTGGTATAACAACAAATAGACCACGTCATATTGGATAATTAAAGGCCACCACATACGCAAAGGGCAAAATAGAGCATGGGGTGCTCCTAGAAGGAACGCAATGATTCGGGGGCTTTTTCGCTTTCAAACCGGCAGTACTAAAGTAAGCGACTAAAACGCGCAGCTAAAAAGAAACCGTTGGGTGCCCAGATGGTTTGGTAAAGAAAAAGGGCATTACATTATCTGAATGTAGGCACCCCTCATTCGTTACCACAAATGGTGACACGCTTGAAGATCAGGTAAACGCGCGTGGCCAGCATTTTGGATACTCCTCCAGTTTCGGTAACTACAATACGCAAATAATAGAACAAAAGCCTTCACAGGCCGTTCGCCTCTGCGGACAAAACAACCGACAACTATTTCTACAACTGCCTGGTCAATGAGCAGTTGCTCGCTCTTGCGCTTTCCCCGTAAGGGAAAACAGCTTCTATACAACAGCATAATAAATAATATACAGTGGTACAGAAGCTTGAAACGTTCCTTAATTTATTTACCACGATATGCGATCATCTCGTTTCTTTGAGTTGTGGAAACACGTCATTGATATACGCATTCTAAAGACAGAAAAATATTTTTTGCAGACAGATATTGGTTGCTTTTATGGCTGGATTTGCGAGCTCTACGAGAAGAGGGGGATGGGTGCTTTTTTCACCTCTTTAAGAGTTTAATTGTGTATTCGACACGTGACAAACCGGTTTCTGCGTCCGTTTGTCCGCGTACGATGACGTTGTCTCCTTTGGGTCCTATAAAAAAGCGTTTGTGAACTCCTAATATACTTGAACTTAGAAAAACCATGTCATAAAACATCGAATCATAAAAGTTTAATTGTTATTGGTTCTTTTAAAATATATAAGAAGTGTATCAAATACTATACGACAGTATTGCATCCGTCGGAGCTTGATTTATAGCAAAGGGACGCACTTAGTGCATAAAGATTTGGGGCTACTTTATGGTCACCAGCCGACACTTGCCCTTGCAAGTAAGTTTTGTATCATTCCCTATTCCGAAAGATTACCCGTATGTCAAGAGAGTCAAACCAGAGCAGCTCGTTGCACCAAACGGTGCATATACCAGTTTATGACGTAAAGCGATGGTCACTATGATGCGCTGTAATCACCGCAGAGATACCATCTGACATTTTGCGTGCTCCTTTTTCGTCCTCCTTGTTCCCCTTTCGAACACGCAGATGGCGAAAGTTCCTTGTCCCATTTCATGCACTCGGTGATTCTCTCACGGAAAGCTCGGGGAAAGGTTTTACACACTGGAAAGTGATAGAAGTAGAAACGTTATGTGTCGCTTTATTTTCCCTGAGTACAGCAACACTCGGTGGTAATACATTGCTCGCGGGCACAATTTGTTGCCCCATCGCAGAATATTCGCTCTGCGGGCCCAGCCGTTACATGAGCGAAAAGCTCTTGAACTACTGGTGCCGCATCAAATAAGAACACAAAAAATCCTTATGAAGTGCTTTCGGTACTGCTTTCGGTCCCGTGCCCAGAATCGACCGGTGTTTTTATGTCGCTTAGAAACGAGGCCCGTCGCAGGCTCATTGCGAAGTCACGCGTTTTTAGTGACAATGCCGATGGCACGGGGGGAACGATTTCATGACGTATAGACAACAATTTCTATGTAGGGAACACCGTATATACTACAAATAGCCATCGTTTACACAGAAAGTAGCCTGTGTGATTCCGGAAATAGCACACGCTGCGTCACACTGAGCACGCATGGTTTCTTGGTATCTGCTGTCATTTAAATGCGTCTGCTTTCTGATTGGAGTTATAAAAATAGCCGCTCTATAGACGACGAAGCATTATGTGTCCCTCGTAAATTCTACTGGACAGAATTTTTGCCATAATCCTAATACAACACAATGCTGGATTAACTTAAATGGAAGTGTCGTTCACGTCGGTTACAGGGAACTATTGAGAGTTTGGAACTTTGCGTAACGCAGCAGGTACTGATGGGGAACTTAAGCTCAAAACCGTTGTTGTCTGCTTGTGTGTCTCAACAAGGAACTAAACTGCCATAAATATGAAATAAACCACAAAGTGTGGGAAAATGAAAGCGGTGTTGTACGTGCGAACAATTGCGTTACAGGGGGGGGGGAAGGGGGGGAGGTCTCACAAACTGGGTCGCCGAAGATGCTTCGGAAGAATTCTAAAGCAAATCGGATAACTTAATCCAGAAATTCATATCTCTCCCAAAATCACGACACCTCTCCGAAAGTTGGTCAAAAAATGTGACTCATATATGAGGGCTCAAGCGCGTAATAGCAAGCCTGCTTTTTTCACAAGACCATAAGTGAGTCCAGATAATGTGGACTGAACTTGTAATAGTATAACTTGCCTTGAACAATTTTAGCGCACAGCACTAAATACTGCCTAAACTAGAAATTTTACAGCTGCAGCGCCAATACAATTACGCGAAGTGCTGACAACTTAAAGTTTCGATGCAAAAAGTTTGCTGCACTCCCAAACTTTTGGCGCCTTACAAAACTGTGGGATGAGCACTAGTTTTCCACGCACCAGCATAGTCCTAATTGTCCACCAACCATTCACTTTTTTCCAGACTCACCACGTCCTCACAAATATTGACATTGCCAAAGACGAAACGTCGAACCCAGCCGAGTTCCACAAAAAGAAGGGTAATTGTTTTCTTTCCTCCGAGAGCCGGATGTTGCAAATAGACGCCTCAAGCGTACCCACATTGGCATGTGCAGCAGACCCTTAAACCAGGCAACTTCTTTCAAGAGCTAAGTAAACAGCTCTTCAATGGTTCGATGAAGTAACCCACTGCGGTGGCTTAGTGGCTAAGGCGTTGCGCTGCTGAGCACGAAGCCGCGGGTTCGATTCCCGGCCGCGATGGCCGCTTTTCTGATGGAGGAAAAAAGCAAAAACGCCCGTGTGTACGAGATTTCGGCGCACGTTAAAGATCCCTCGGTGGTCAAAATTAATCCAGAACATTTTGTTTTTCTCCTGCTAGATGTGCGTTATTGCAAAATTGGCATGTTTTTATTTTGCTAGGTTGAAGGTGCCCGGTGGTTATGACTTAGCCGTAGTGAATGGCTGCGACTCAAATCGCAACCCCTAGAATTTGTTAAGCACGCACAAACATTTCGTATACCGACGCCGATACTCGCTTTTCGTTTATAAAGTAGTTGCTCCATCCAGAAATAAATCCCGGAGCCTTAGGTATGCCTTTTACGTTATCTTGAGTAAATTCAAACTACGATGTTTCATGGCAGCTCAATAAGTTTTTTTAGACTGCTAGAGCAACTGGCAAGCCAAACTTCGACTCACGGGAAACTCGTCCTATTTTTGTGCGTTGAAGATTCAGTCAACTGTAAATGTGCAACTGCAACAACAAAATACTGTGCTCACTGGTGTTGTACTCTATTTGGCAGGCCTCTCATACCTGCTCATGAAGAACGTCTACCTAGACGCGTTCGTGGTGCATGAGCGCTCGGCACACGAGCCCGTGTACGTGCCAGGGGAGGTTCCGCTTCCCAGGCCACAGCCTCTGTCGGCGCTGAAGGTAACGGACTCCGTACAAATCCTCGAGGACGACCGCCAGCCACAATTCACTCCCGGTGGTGGCACGGCGCCGCCAGAGGGGGACACGCGTGCATCCCTGGACCACCAGTGGCGGAAGTTGATGAGCGGACAACCGCTGGACGGAATCCGCGACTACTTCGGAGAGAAGATCTCGTTCTACTTCGCCTGGGTCGGCACCTTCATCGCTTCCCTGGTCGTGCCGGCGGTCATTGGCTTGGGAGTCTTCTTCTTCGGCGTCATCGAAAAGTGAGTCTGCGGCCAGTGGCTTTCCGGTTTGTTTCAGATCGAAGTTTTGATGAATCTTACTACCTTTGGCCCTTTGGTGCCATTGCTGCCATCTTCGGTTAAACCCTTCCAGCCTGTTTACTTCTTTCTACATAGTTCATGTTCTCACACGAGTCTTTGATATAGTACTTTTTAAAAAATTATTATGCCCTTGATTGCCCATTTGTCCGAACCACGGTTTAAGAATATTGTCCCAACTATGAATGATGTTACATCTTAGGAGCTTTACATACGCAATAGGTACTTCATGGAAAAGTGATACCTTATATCTCCTGCACCAGCCCAGCCGCCCAGCATAAACACCCGTATCGTGAAAAGTTTTACCTCTTTCACCACTACAGAATATAACTTCGTTTAATTTGAAAGAACTAGCCTTTGATATCTCACTAAACTACACTCCAGCTCGCCCCAAACAATTTTTAACAGTAAAATTAACATAAATATTAAAACATTCAACTTTCATGCTACACGAAGTCGCCAGTGACGTAATAGTGGAAATGTTAAAAACAGTGTTATCAGTTTAACTCATCATTTGCTTTCAAGGGGTGCGATCAAACGAGACTATTGGCACCAGCGCATTCACAGTCAATTTTTTATGGTGGTGGCTTTGTTCCACGGCCTCCAGATAAGTCCCTCCATAAGGAACCAGCTATAAAGCGGCTCGTGAGTCAACACTGCTTCTCTCTTTTTCTTAACATAAAAGTAGATATTGTATGTTTGCTTTAAAACCGTGATCATTGTTGGGTGCAAACACTCTTTTGAATTAACCAAATGAAGCGTGTTCTAGCCCGGTGCACAGCATATAAACAGCTGGAAGCAACTGCTGAGGCGACCACAGTAGGAATAAAGATGTATCGCTGCATAACCCCGTTGCGTTTTTGTTTTTTGTTTTCATTTTTGTATTTCGACATCCTACGACTTCAGCAAGAGGGCAAGGTAAGACGCAGCAAAGCGAAGGTTAAACGTTTGCAATTTGACGAAATGCAAACTTCGCCATGAAATGTGAATATCTCAGGTCGACCCACAAAAAAACTATCGCTTTCGTTTTGTGATGTAGTTTAATGCTTTACATCTTATTCAAGCCAAAGCCGCGCACGCAAAGACCCACAGTAGGAACAAGTCCATCAGCCCAGACATCTAAATATGGATACACTATTTAGACATCAATGACATGAACGTGGCACTCTGATGAAATCACAAAAAAAATGGACCTCTTTCTTTGCCCCCATGCACGGTATCATTGCCATGACGTAGCTTAGCCTACAAACGCAGAATGCGTGTCGCATTTACTGGGATTTTTGTGGGTACTTCTTGCTATTTTAACAGAAGAGCTGCTTTAGTTCCGCCGTTAGCGTTAACAGAAAAATACCAAGAAAAAAGACCGAGCGCACGTGAGCGTGCTCCTCGTGAAGAGCGCCCGGTGTCGGCCAGGCTTGCACGTCGGATTGCGCCACGTGAGGAGCTCGCAAAAATATCAAGGGAAATACCGAACACACGTGAGCGTGCGCCTCGTGAAGAGCGCCAGGCGTCGGCCAGCTCGACATTTGAGAACACCATGCCACCGTTCATGGCTTGATCTCTCGCGTGCTCTTGCTTGCCAGTCCACGTGCGTCCGCGCCTGCAGTGGGGAGCACAGACGCGGAGTTAGCGCTACAGACGCCGAGCTCGCGAAGCTGGCTGCCACGGGTTCCAGTGCATGCTAACGCTGTCCCCTTTGGGAAAGATGTAGAAGCGTGCGAACGAAACGATCCGGGCCTGCCGGTCATGGAGAACTTTCAGCGGCAAGTTCGTAAATCCATGAGGTGCGAAAGAGGGTCTCTGATAAAGGGAGAGGGACCGCCAGCTCTAGGTTCTCCAGCGTTGCACCACCAGTGCAAGCTGCGCTAATTTTTTTGCAAGCATGGGGTAATGACATGGTAATTAATGAACTACATGTCACCATTATGTCGTTTATTCATGCAATGGGCTCCATTTTTACAGGCGAACTGCAAGTAAACGTTCGACCCCGCATAAAACAGCCAAAGCTGACTATAGGCGTTTCGGATACCAAAGCTGCCCTATTAATACGGCGGCCATTGACATGGTCCGCTCTCCGTAATGCGAGCGCGGGTAGTCCTTTTACTAAGATCCCATTTCGGGGCCTGCACGCGTTTCCTCTGCTTTAAGTAATGTAGATATTAGCAAACTAAAATGCTAAAAAATCATAATTCGTACCACTTAATGAAGATAAATGACCAGCGAAGTTTTTTTAGCACATGACACATAAGTGACACAATTTAGGTGAAAAATATGAGCAAATTTAATTTTTTCTAGGGAGCTGATAGTGGTCATCCCTTAGAAACACATATACATACATACACGCACACACTTTTGCTTTGACTCTACTGATCCTGAAAATGGGGCCTATTTTGATATTGTCACGAAGCCAAGGACGACGCAGTTGTCTTGCAGGAGAAACCAGTTTATTGGAGCGAACTTGTGCTCCCCTAACAACTCAAAAGAATACAGAGGCGGCGAAGCAGTGGTCAACAAAGTGACGTACGTGCGTCGGCGAGCGTCGCAGAATCGAATGCCCCGGCGTCTGCTCTGCAGGCTTTTTATCTTTCGGCGCGCGTGGTTATGGAACCGTCGATTCGCATCGAGAACATTGTAGATGCAAGAAGATTATTCCGGGCTGTTCACGTAAATCGGAATGCTCTCACTATCACAACAGATAACACATGCGGCACAGAAAGAAGGAATGGAACACGTGCTTCCCTTGGCAGGGAGATAACACAGACCGGCGCAGCCGGGCGGTAAAAGCAAAACACAAATAAACAAACCCAATGTATGGTTCGCGGCATTACCCCCCCTCTAAGAGTGCATCGACCCGATGCTAACATAAGCGACAGTCCGAAAATAAAAATAAAAGTTCGTCATCGTCCGTAGAAAGGTTTTAAGCGAACCACGTGGACGACTTCGGGCCGCGTACGTCGTCGTGATGTGCCGGAGTCACCATCGGGGATCACTTCGTAGGTAAGTTGGCCAACACATCGTAGAATCTGGTAGGGTCCGAAATACCGTCGCAGGAGCTTCTCACTGAGTCCGCGTCGTCGGATGGGAGTCCAAACCCACACACGATCCCCTGGTTGGTACTCGGCGTCTCGGCGTCGGAGGTTGTAGCGGCCCGCATCCACCAGCTGCTGGTCCGTTATACGAACTCGAGCGAGCTGGCGGGCCTCCTCCGCACGTTGAAGATATCCGTGGACGTCGGCGTTGAGGTCGTCGTCTTCTACGTGCGGAAGCATGGCGTCGAGCATCGTAGTCGGCCTTCTACCGTAGACAAGCTCGAACGGCGTCAGCTGCGTCGTCTCCTGGATAGCCGTGTTGTACGCAAACGTGACATACGGGAGCACTTCGTCCCAAGTCTTATGTTCAACGTCAACGTACATTGACAGCATATCTGCGATTGTCTTGTTCAGACGTTCTGTTAGTCCGTTCGTTTGGGGGTGGTACGCCGTCGTTCTTCGGTGATCCGTGTTGCTGTAGCGTAATACTCCTTGCATCAGCTCCGCAGTAAATGCCGTTCCACGGTCTGTGATTAGGACTTCCGGGGCTCCATGTCGCAGCACAACTTGGCTTACAAAGAACTTCGCCACTTCTTGTGCAGTCCCCCTCGGAAGAGCGGCGGTCTCTGCGTAGCGCGTCATGTAGTCTGTCGCTACGACAATCCACTTGTTCTGTGATCGTGAGGTAGGGAACGGGCCTAAAAGGTCCATTCCAATCTGTTGAAATGGTCTCGATGGGACGGCGATCGGTTGCAGAAGTCCGGCGGGTCTTGTCGGCGGCGTTTTTCGTCGCTGGCAGTCACGGCAGCTCCGGACGTAGTGGGTGACGTCAGAGGTAAGGCCGGGCCAGTAGTACCTCGCCTTGATTTTTCCAATAGTGCGGGCTGTGCCCAGATGTCCGGAAGACGGGTCGTCGTGGCACGCTTCCAAAATTTCGTCACGAAGGTCCGCGGGGATGACGAGAAGGTAATTCGCTCTTGTTCCGGGGCTGAAATTCTTCTTCACAAGGACGGAGTTTCTCAGGCTGAATGCTGGTAAGCTGCGTTTGAAGGTCCTAGGAACGGCAACGTTGCATCCCTCGAGGTACTCGATTATGACGCGTAAGTCGGGGTCAGCACGCTGCTGGGCGGCTAGGTCGCTCTCCGTCACGATCCCGAAGAACGCGCTGTCTTCATCAGAGTCTTGTGGTGGTGGGTCGACGGGGGCGCGGGACAGGCAGTCGGCGTCGGAGTGTTTCCTGCCGGATTTATAAACGACTGTAACGTCGAACTCCTGCAGGCGCAAGCCCCACCGCCCAAGACGGCCAGAGGGGTCCTTCAAATTGGCGAGCCAACACAGCGCATGGTGGTCTGTTACAACCTTGAATTGCCTTCCATACACGTATGGGCGAAATTTTGAAATCGCCCATATAATAGCCGGGCACTCTTTCTCAGAGGCAGAATAGTTTTTCTCCTCCTTCGACAGACCACGGCTGGCATAGGCGATTACCCTTTCGCAGCCGCTTTGCTTTTGGACAAGGACGGCACCCAAGCCTATATCACTGGCGTCCGTGTGCATTTCCGTTTCGGCATTTTCGTCGAAATGAGCGAGCACGGGCGGGCTTTGCAGGCGTTTTTGCAGCTCGCCGAATGCTTTTTCTTGGTCGTTTTCCCAGCTGAAAGGGGTGCTATCTTTCGTCAAGCGCGTGAGTGGCTCTGCAATTCGTGCGAAGTTTGCGACGAAGCGCCGGTAGTATGCGCACAGCCCGAGAAATCTTCGCACGCCCTTCTTGTCTTTCGGCCTTGGGAAGTTCGCAATGGCTGATGTTTTTGCCGGGTCAGGTAGGACTCCCGCGGCGTTGACGACGTGGCCCAAGAACTTGAGTTCCCCGTATGCGAAACGGCACTTTTCAGGCTTCAGCGTCAACCCCGAAGTACGAATGGCCTCGAGTACAGACTCCAACCTTGCAAGGTGTTCGTCGAAAGTGCGGGCGAATACCACTACGTCGTCGAGGTATACGAGGCAGGTGTGCCATTTAAGGCCAGCTAGCACATTGTCCATGACTCTTTGAAACGTCGCTGGTGCTGTGCACAGCCCAAACGGCATCACCTTGAACTCGTATAGGCGGTCTGGGGTTATAAATGCAGTCTTCTCTCGGTCTCTCTCGTCCACTTCAATTTGCCAGTAGCCGGTCTTCAGGTCCATCGATGAGAAGTACTTCGCGTGGCAGAGGTGGTCGAGGGCGTCGTCGATTCGGGGGAGGGGGTACACGTCCTTTTTCGTGATTTTGTTCAGTCGCCGGTAGTCAACGCAAAACCTTAATGTGCCGTCTTTTTTCTTTACGAGTACGACGGGCGCAGCCCAGGGGCTTTTCGATGGCTGTATAATGTCGTCGCTGAGCATGTCGTCGACTTGAGTCCGGATGGCTTCCCGTTCGTGTGAAGAGACGCGGTACGGTGACTGTCGGGTGGGTCGGGCTCCATCTTCGGTTATTATTCGGTGCTTCGCTAGAGGGGTCTGACGTAGTTTTGCGCTCGACGAAAAACATTCGCTATAGCGACGCAGCAAAGCCAATAACTTGTTCCGTTGTTCTTGCGGTAGCGCCGGATTCACGTCGAAAGGCTGCGGGAGCTTGAAGGTTTCTACGGGTGTGCGTTCAAAGTCGGCGACCGCGATCACGTCACTTGCTTCTTGCGCTTCTTCGAGGAATGCAATTGCCGCGCCCTTGTTTAAATGCTGGTACTCCTCGGTGAAATTCGTAACCAAAATGTGGGATTGGTGTTCCTTGAAGCGCGCAATGCCTCTTGCGACCGACACACCACGGTTGAGAAGCACCCTTTGATCGGTGTCTACGATAGCGTCGACGTCAGGAGCAGCATCTTCACAGTAGACTGCGACCATCAAGCTTGCGCGGGGTGGCAGGGTGACATGATCATCGGCAATCCTTACAGCAGCACGTCGTTCGGGGTTCGGTTCCGGCGTCATGGAGTGATTGGGAGAAAAAGTTATTGACTTGGTCTGCAGGTCGATTATTGCACCGTTGTCCATCAAAAAGTCCATTCCAAGAATTACGTCGCGGGAGCAGTTAGGCAGAATGACGAACGCCGCAGGGTACGTTGTGCCGTCTATGGTGACGCGCGATGTGCACGTTCCACTTGGCGTCACGAGGTGGCCTCCTGCTGTGCGTATGTGCGGACCGTCCCATCTGGTCATAACTTTCTTCAGTTTAGACGCAAATGGTCCGCTCATTACCGAATAGTCAGCTCCCGTGTCTACGAGGGCGACTACGTCAAAGCCGTCGATGGACACCTTGACGTCAGATGCAGTCTTCCTCGAGTTCCGGGTTCGTCGGGGCGTCGTATCTCTGCTTGTACGTGTTGACGGTCGGGCACTGTGCGTCGTCGTTGTCATCGTCTTCTCAGCGGACGTGTCGGTCCGGTCGGGTGCGCGTCGCGGCGTATAGCTGTCGTCGTGTACGGGAGTCTCGTCAGGTCTGGGTCGGATCGTCGGGATGAGGGCACGTTGTGAGTCACTGTCTTCCGCGAGTCGTTGCGTCGTTGGAGGGTTTTCATTTTTCCGCGATCGTGCAACTTTACCTCCAGAAGTTGCTGCTTTTAGTTTCCCCCGCGTGGGCTGGGGGACCTTCCACGTGAGAACTCAGCATTGCTACGGCGGTTCGGCGACTGGTATGGGTAGGGTGACGGTGAACGGTTGAAGCGGGCTGGTCCTCGGTTGGTGTTGGAGAGGTATTCTTCGATCTCCGATGGGCGCTGGCCAGTTCGGGGGCGGGGTGCGTCGACGGAGAACCCTCGCAAACCGAGCCTCCTGTAGGGGCAGCGACGGTAGACGTGGTCGGCCTCTCCGCAGTGGTAGCACAGCGGACGATTGTCGGACGTTCGCCACACGTCGGTCTTCCTTGGGGCAGGGGGTTGCGCCGCAGGTGGTCGGGCCGGCGAGAGGGGACGACGGTACGGAGCCTCGTGACGATAGGGTGCAGGTGGGCGAGGGCGATGTACAGCAGCCGCGTAGGTCATGGCTTGCGGCTAGCGAGGTGCTACTGGCGTCGTTGAAGTTCCCAGCGCTTGTTGCACTTCTTCTCTAATGACGTCGGTAAGAGAAGCGACTTGTGGTTGCAGCGGCGTCGGGAGCAGTTTCCGCAGCTCCTCCCTCACTATTTCGCGGATAGTGTCGCGTAGTGAGTCGGAGTTGATAGCGCTGGCACCAAGCGTCTCCGAAACCAGCGCATTGATTGGGCGGTCGTACTGCCTCGTTCGGATTTCGAGCGTCTTCTCCATCGCGGCGGCCTCAGACGCGAATTCGGACACGGTCTTGGGGGGGTTGCGAACAAGGCACGCGAAGAGCTCTTGCTTCACACCTCGCATCAGAAACCGTAGTTTCTTTTCTTCCGTCATTCCTGGGTCCGCACGGCGGAAAAGTCGCTTCATTTCCTCGACGAAGATTACGACTCCTTCGTTCGGGTGTTGCGTTCGAGTTTCCAGTAAAATCGCAGCTCGTTCTTTTCTCACCACGGTCGTGAAGGTCTTAAGGAACTCGCTTTTGAATTGCGTCCAGTCGGTCAAGGCGCTCTCGTGGTTTTCAAACCAAGTTCGGGCTGCATCCTCCAAGTAAAAGAAAACATGCCGGAAGGTTTCTTCATCGTCCCACCTGTTGAAGATCCGCACGCGCTCCAGCTTCTCCAACCATTCCTCTGGATCTTCAGCGGGGGCTCCCCGGAACGATGGCGGTTCCCGGGGCTGCTGCAGCATGATTGGCGACGTTGTTTCTTGTACCATGGTGTTGGTTGCAGCGTTCCTTTTCTTGGGCCCTTCTGGCATCAAACCGAACTCGGGCGGTAAATCTTGCAGGCAGGGGCTGGCTCTTGTTGGACTGGCTTGGCGGCTTTTCGAGGTTGTAGTGGGCATGAAGGGTGCGTACCCAGCACCTCCACCAGATGTCACGAAGCCAAGGACGACGCAGTTGTCTTGCAGGAGAAACCAGTTTATTGGAGCGAACTTGTGCTCCCCTAACAACTCAAAAGAATACAGAGGCGGCGAAGCAGTGGTCAACAAAGTGACGTACGTGCGTCGGCGAGCGTCGCAGAATCGAATGCCCCGGCGTCTGCTCTGCAGGCTTTTTATCTTTCGGCGCGCGTGGTTCTGGAACCGTCGATTCGCATCGAGAACATTGTAGATGCAAGAAGATTATTCCGGGCTGTTCACGTAAATCGGAATGCTCTCACTATCACAACAGATAACACATGCGGCACAGAAAGAAGGAATGGAACACGCGCTTCCCTTGGCACGGAGATAACACAGACCGGCGCAGCCGGGCGGTAAAAGCAAAACACAAATAAACAAACCCAATGTATGGTTCGCGGCAATATTTAATCTACTCAAAAGATGAGGAATTTAAGCTTGAGGCCGAAGTCATTTTGATTTTTCAAACAGTGCCTATAAATAGCTACTCTACTCAAAAAGAATATCCAACGACGGAGACTTACAAGCTTTATGTTCAAATCATGTTTTGAACGGCGTGCGTGGCCGCGTGCCAATCTCCCCCACAATGGGACATTCGTTTACCAACGGCTCGCGATATAGAACGTCTCACGCTTAAAAAGCACGTGGAACCTCGGGTTTGGGTGTCTCAGGTTTAGCTGGTTCAGGTTCTTACGAAATTGATTTCAAAATGAATAATTCCCTGGAATTAGCGTTTATTTGACAGATATGTTTGATTTCATCATGGGCGACACAAATCACACAAGGTCGGAAAGGAGTTCCCGTGTAAAAATAGGCCCTATGATTTTAGACCAGTCTTAATCCGCCCTTCCGGTCCTTCCTTCACTTAGCTTCAAACTTATCAGCAGTTGCAGTTCATATCTTCGACTTCATTGACTCTGCAGGCCACATCGTATGTCCTTAGCTAGATCCTGCCTCGTAACGTAAAGCTTATGTTCATTTGGAATAGATGTCAAATGTCGTAAGCTTTCCCGCTTCTGTTCGTAGCCTATAATATTTCCGTAGTAAGAAAACATGAGCGCTTTTGGACGGCGCCAAGAAACGACCTCAGGTGTTCACATTGAGTGAGTCACAAATCACATAGCTTGCCGGCACAAAAACTCATTGTTGCAGGTTATCAAACACAGCCAAAAGATCCTTCGCGATAATACAATATGCTCTCGGCCTACGTCATATCGCACTACAAAATTCAAATTGAGGAATATCCACTCCGCCCAAAGCTAAAGGCCACTGAAGCTGTAACTGCAATTGAAAATAACATTGATTAAAAACCAGAACAATTGGCTTGGAGCGTTTCAGCTCCTGTTCGATCGTACAATAGCGATCCTCAAGCACTGCTACTTCAATGTATTTCAGTGCACTTACGTCATGGTAATGACGCCTCCCGTAAAAGACCTGCTGCAGACTAGTCGACGCTCACGGGCAAATATTTAGAAATGTGACTTAGCAGTGTCCTAGCTGCGGCCTTGGGTTAACATCTTTATCTACACTTGTTCACGAGGTACCTGAAAGACAGGGCCACATCGGTTACGAAAGCACCTATAAGGACATGTTCGTTGCGCTGTCCCTCACGCCAATGTACATTGTTCCCGCTGAATTCACCGTTTCATGCCAGCTATTATGAGCTCTCGATAGACCCACCGTACGCAATCTGTGCGAAGGCAACAGAAAATCGCACCGAAATCTTAATAATTGCCTACTAATGCATAAACATTTAAAAATCCCCTATACTATACGCCAAGCCCATAATGAGGTCGGCTTTACTACTTCGCAAAAAAGCATTGTTGGGGAAAGATATACCGGGTAAAATACTTAGTCATGTCGAAGTATGAAGGCATCAATCATATACCCTTATAAAGTAGCATACTCCGGGCACCTATAAGGTCGGCTTCACTACCCTTCGTAGATGCTTGCTAGCGCATTTGTTCAAGCATTTCTGTTCTTGTTTGTTTTTCGATTCTCTCTTGTCAATTTTTAAGGTACCAACCATATAAATATCATCATCATCATCATCACCAGCCTATCTACGCCCACTGCAGGGCAAAGGCATCTCCCAATAATCTCCAATTATCCCGGTCCTGTGCTACCTGCGACCAATATATTCTTGCAAACTTCTTTATTTCATCTGCCCATCTAACTTTCTGCCGCCCCCGGCCACGCTTGCCTTCTCTAGGGATCCACTCTGTTACCCTTAATGACCAACGGTTATCTTGCCTTCCCATTACATGCCCTGCTCACGTCCATTTCTTCTTATTATTTTCTTGTTATTGCTCGCTGAGTCGTCCTCAATTTAAGTTGAACCCTCTTAGTGAGCCTCCAAGTTTCTGTCCAGTAGGTGAGTGCCGGTAGGATGCAGCTGTCATACACTTTCCTTTTCAGGGACAATGGTAGGCTGCCATTCATTATCTGAGAATGCCTGCCGAATGCCTTCCACCCCCCCCCCCCCCCATTCTTATCCTTCTAATTATCTCTGCCTCATAGTTGGGATGCGGGGTCACAACTTGGCCTAAGTGGATATATTCGCTTACCACTTCCACTGCCTCGCCACCTATCTCAAACCGCTTTACTGTCCCGAGGTTATTGGTCATTACTTTAGTTTTCTGCATATTAATTTTAAGGCACACGGTTCTACTCTGTTTGTCCAGTGCGGAAAGCATGCTTTGCCATTTGTCCCCCGAGTTACTTAGGTAAGGCAACGTCATCAGCAAATCTGGGGTTACTGAGGTATTCTCCATTAACCCTCACTCCCACCTGTTCCCAATCTAATGTTCTCAATACTTCTTGTAAACATGCTGTGAATAACATTGCAGAGATTGTGTCTCCTTGTCTGACGCCCATTCTTATAGGTATTTTACTGCTCTTCTAATGGAGGATGGTGATAGCTGTGGACCCATTGTAGATATCCTCTAGTATTCTTACACAATGCTCATCTACACCCTGGTTCTGTAATGCCTGGTCCCGTTAGCCATATAAATATACAGCATTACAAATACCGTCGAACATCGTTATAGCAAGGCAGTATAAGGACAGCAAATTAGTTCGTTATCTCCGATATCCGTTGTAACAATAGAGGTGAAAATCGTCTCTAGAAAATCGAAAATCTGGCTGGCACGTAATACTTGATACAAAAATGCATTTTTTTAGGCTTCGAATCCACTATGAACATGTTAACCCTTACCTTTCTCCTAATCTCATTTAAACCTTAATGAACCGAAACCTGAGTAGGTGAAATTACAATAGAACAAAAGTCGCTTGACAAAACACAAGTGCGTCCTTATGTGATGTTCGTCTGGTGGGTACTCACAGCACTGAGCAGGATAAGTTTTCCACAGTGTCCACGAAGAAAAGGGTCTTTATAATTCAGCAGTTTCAGACGACGGGAGAGAGAGAGAGAAATAACTTTATTGGGAGAGGTTGGTGATCCTAGTTGTCGGCCAAGAGCCCTTGGGCTCTAGCAGCGCCCTCGGCCAGCTGCGCGGCCCAGACTTGATCAGCTGGGTCTGGAATGAGCAACACGGTCTCCCATTGCTCCGCCTGGGTGATTCTGCGCGCGGGTATAGCCGCCTGCGGGCGGGCCCATAGCATATATGCTAGATCTGCCCTTTCTTCACATTTGTGGCATTTTTCGGTATGTTGCCCTGGATAACAGTAGCTATACATAACCGTGTTAGGTTACGAATTCGTCTGAATTAGTCGCCATACGACGAATTGCCCTTTATGGAGAGATTGATGAGTGGGGGGAAGGGGGGGGGGGTGACGGCCCCGTTCTAAACGGTAGTGATTTGTTACGTCCCTGTAGGACACGAGCCGATGCCTACCCGACTATCGGAGCGAATCGGTGAATGTGGTGTAAGGGTCGATGTCAGCTCGGTCGGTGAACCCTCGAGCAGCATCTTGCGCGCACTCGTTTCCGGCCAGGCCGGAGTGGGCAGGTGCTCATATCAGGCAGATTTTGCCGGTTCGCGCATCGCGACAGAAGCTAGATTTAAGGATTGCGCCGCTTCTGGGGAGATTCGCCCTCTCGAAAAATTTATAATGGCAGACTTGGAATAACTGATTACATATTTTATGTTTGCGGAGGCCGTCACTGCCAGTGATATGGCCGCTTTTTCTCCCGCTTCCGGTTCGTCCGTGCGAATTGAGCCGGAAGTTATTGAATTTCCCTGCCGATCGACTACCACGAATTCCATGGCGTCGCGGCCTTCGTAATGGGCTTCATCCACGTATGCCACGTTCTCTGATCTTTCCTACTGTTTGTGGAGGTCTTTGGCCCGCGTGTGTCTTCGCTATAGATTGTGTATGGGATGCATGTTTTTTTTTTTTTTTTTTTTTTTGAATAGGTGGAATGTGTATGCCTGTAGGGGCGGTGGTTGGGGCAGTACTCGGATAGGTGATGCCAAGAGAGTAAAGGATGTGTCTTCCAGTCGCGCTGTAGGTTAGTCGTTCTCGTTGCGTTGAGCTTCGATGAGTTCGCTTAACGTATTGCGGACGACGTTTTTTTTTTTTAATTCAAGTACATTTCTAGACTCGTGGTCAAATATTTCTTCGTTATATCTGATCTCGCGCGCGGCTCTCGCGGTTTCAGTTTTATTATAAAAGAATGAGTGTCATTAAAATAAAGCGTGACCAACCAAAGTTTGTACTTAGCTCGCTATATCAGGGTTTGTTATAATTAAGTTCAACAGAAATAAATGTCTTAACAATGCTAATTGAGAATTTTGGTGCAGGTACAAGGCACTGCACATTTACAATTACATCACACCCGGTGCGATACATTACACCTCCTAAGTTACGGGGAGTCTGGGCACTCGTCAAAAAATGCTTACTCATTAAAACCAAGAGAAGCAAGTGTCAGTTGTTGGATATGCGCTAATTTCATTGCAGTTCACAGCGGACAACTCGCACCGCCCGATGGATAGTTTTGGAAACATCTGAGCTTTCCAGAATGCCGAGTGCGACGAAAGGTCTTCGCTTGTTAATGTCGCTTTAAGATAACACTTGCTAATAAATCAATGCCCTTCTTCGCTCAAGAAAATTGGCTTGCGCAGTTCAAATGTTGCATATTGCCTGTCGCGTCACGGCCGGAGACTGCACCGCAGTTTTGCGAAACCAATTTTATGACTTCTGGCGATATTTTTTTTTTTTTTTTTGCATTTCAATTACCGCTTACCCGCGTTCGAAAACATGATCACGCTTATCAAATCACGTGATTTCCGAGCAGTGATCTTTCCCGTGACGTGATTTTTCACGTTTCACGGTAAGATGGCCATGGATGGGCTTTTTTAACACAAAAATTGTTGACAACAAGATTTTATTTCAAATTTCTTGTTTGTCTTCCCGAACTCGGTGCTTTACGGGAAAATAATTGTGTGTAAATATATCGCCGCCTAAGACTAGTTACATTTAAGTTAATAGCGCGTGGCAACACACGCTTTTATTGCGTTACATGTGCGTTCTTTGTAGGAAAAAGTTGCTGTATGAGCTTTGTCCATTGAATTCCCGTAATTAGCTTGCAGCGTGCTTGAAACAAAAGTTTCCGGGGCAAGTACTCATGTTGACTGTTGTCTACAAGGTCAAAAATGACGCATGTCTCGAACTGGGAACAAACACTGATTTAAAGAGGCCATGAATATAAATTACAAGTTTGGTTTAACAAAAGGACCGTTTTGTCTGGATAACAACGATATCATTTTTTTCGCTAACTCCCAAACATTATTCGAAATATTAACAAAACATACAAAGCAGTGGCGACTGTCCATCCACTTTCCGTCGATTTTACTATGACGTCACAGAATCTTGCCGCCAAACCTAAGGCACCACCAAGAAACAAGAATGTTAACGTACAGTTAACACATTGATGACCCTGTTTTTAGTGCTGGCACATATTACGTCACTCGTGCGAATAATACGTCTCTGTAGTAGGAAGACTGAACTTTTTTTAATAATTACTGCGTTTTTTTTTTTTCGTTAAACCCGTCTTTCACGGCTAGAATAGAGCAAGATTAATTACCAAATGCTACCTCTTTCAAATTGAACAAAGCTCTATTTTGTTTCCATGTCCTCTTTTACGCTGGACTGTCCGGGGCTCGATAGCATTTTTTATCGTCGTGGTCACGCCATGGGACCCTTCACGCTTAGATCCATGTCGGGCTCGGCTCTTGAGGAACACGCGAAGACCTTTCGTCGCACTCGGCATTCTGGAAAGCTGAGATGTTTCCAAAGCTATCTGTCGGGTGGTGCGAGTTGCCCGCGGTGAACTGCAATGAAATTAGCGCATATGCAACAACTGACACTTGCTTCTCTTGGTTTTATTGCGTAAGCATACGTTGGCGAGTGCCCAGACTCTCCATAACTTAGGAGGTGTAATGTATCGCACCGGGTGTGACGTAATTGTAAAAGTGCAGTGCCTTGTACCTGCACCAAAATTATCAATTAGCATTGTCAAGATATTTCTTTCTGTTGAACTTCATTATAACAAACCCTGTTATAGCGAGCTAAATACAAATTTCGGTTGGTCACGCTTTATTTTAATGACACTCATTCTTTTATAATAAAACTGAAGCCGCGAGAGCCGCGCGCGAGATCAGATATAATTGCTTGGCCGGAACGGTGCAGGTGGGTCGATGAGCAATATCTTAATATCCTAAATTTGCCACTTTTCTTTGCGTTTTCTTTAAGTACATTACAAGGTTCGCTTCTCTCCTCACTTTGATCCTCAAGGCGGATCCCATTTCTCAAACACACCCTACGGTACTGTACTTTGTGAGATGTTACCTTTAACTTAGTGATCTCTCGTGCGGAAGTGTGACCGTGCCCTTTCCCGCTTACACTCTGATGCTTGTTTTGAATTAAAGAGAATAGCTTATCTGTTCCGCCTTTCTCTATTCTGCCCGCGTTTCTCCCCACCCCGGCAACTACCCAAATCATATTTTTTTCCTTCATTTTCAAGTGCCACGCATACAAGTAGAAACATCCTGCATGTCCTAAGCACGCCTGGCAAGGGCGCCATCGAAGACTTTTCAAGTTCACCGTAGGTAACTTGACTGATAAAGTAATGCAACACTGCCAGAAAAACTGAAGTGAAAGTAAAAGCTAACGAAAGCAGTGCCCCATGTTGTTGAGTGTTGCTAGGTGCCAATCATTATTTATTTGCAGGCCTTGCCTTCTTTACTTCCCCTCTTCTTTAGAGTGACCAGTGACAAGGATCTTTTGCTCAGGAACGAAACCGGCGCAGCCAACTACTCGTAAGTGGTCACGACGACAACTTTTAGTTTCGCGCAGATTTTCTGTGCAACCAATTTTCCGTATGTTTTTCTGTACCTCACGCGGTTCAACAAAGCATGGGGGTCTAGGGCTTTCGCCTTAAAAAAGCGACCATTTTTCTGCTAAAATCTGAGTGCACAAATTTGAACCCGCTCCAGCAAGCTTAATCAATGTACTCTGTCCCCCCTAGCCCAAGTAAGTTTCTGCTTCCGCATTTAAACAGTGTTTTCACTGGCAAGAACATCTCTCTCACGTGTCTGGATGACTGAATTGAACATTCGGGGGGAAAACGTCTTAAAGAACACATTAATATGAATGCGAATACATTATACGAACCAAATGTGGTCAAGGGCATCGTGGTCAGACAATGTGTTTTCTACTCGATAGAAGTGCGCCCTGTACTGCGAAATATGCACTCGGCTATTTAGGGCTTATGCCAAGGTGGCGAGCGATCGTTCATGTGGAAGTGTCACGTAGCCGGACGGAGTGTGCGCTCTGCCAGCATTAGGAGGTGCCTGCGATCGATGCGTTGCCGCGCGCGTGCTTTCCGTTCCAGAGACGTGAATGCCCTCATCTACACGGTGGATGTCATTAAAGCTGCAGGCGACACCTTCCTCACCCCATTCTTCGCCTTTACAGTCTGCCTCTGGGGTGAGCGGACACTTTACTTTTGTATTCCTTTGTTTTCTGGTCCGCTTAGTCTTGCGTTCTCATGCCATTAGAACTACGGGTCCGTGCATCGACCGGCTAATCCCAGTATGAGAGCACCGGCTGCATTTTGAATGACGCTGCTCACAAGCGTCGCGAGTATAAATCTCGGAAGAGGGATACCTTCCGAAATAGCGCCGTGAGCATAGCCATTCGTGAGATAAAATGAAACAAAAAGTTGCAAGAAGCCAGGCTAACGTACCAGACGCGGTTGTGTGTATACCACGATCTTTTTGTTTTGCATTGCCTTCTAAGTAAGGAGAGCTGCCTACAGTCGACATCTGTCTTTGCACTGGCAAGAATATTTTTTCTCACGCGGCTGAACCACCGAATTGAACACGCAGGATGGAAACGTCTTGAAGAACACATTCATCAATCGGTCGGTGCAAAACATTCACCGAACCAAGAGTGGTCAAGGGAAAAATAGTGTTAATTTACGTTGGTTTATTTGAGCTTGCTGTGCTGTATACCTGCACTAGCCTGTAAACAAATGTTGTAGACCACAATAACTGGTACCAGACAATCAATAGCTGGCTTTGTTGTGCGAAACACAAATGACGACTGCGAAACATTGCCATTGGGTACACGCAACCACACACATGACCTATCCATTCAAATGCCGAATTGTAAGAGCATCTTTATTCTTCAATTTTGGAGTCCACTTGCCCTATTTTGCTACCGCTTGCATATAATTGGATATATACAGTGCATCTTGTTCAGGTAAGGCGGAAACCCGGCTGGGCAAGACGAAATTTCTGCAACGCCGCGCTGATCCGCCGGCCCCTCTAAACGTCGTTAGCAGTGAAGCAAAGACGCGACAATTGTTAGCCATTCGCTACGCAGCACTCGAAAAATTGTTACGCCATCTTACGCCACCAGCTATAAACCGTTGTTCATCTATAGCCTTGGTCAACTGTGCACTAACACTTCACGTAAAAGGCGTACACGTGTAAAGGCACATGATTCTTTCTGGGAAAGAACCCGACATGCTTAAGCAACGTTTCATCGAGGTTGATGTTAGCTAATGGCCATTTCTAATGGACAATACTAGCACCCCTTACGCTAGCTGTTGTGTTCGAGATCGACTTCAAGCTTCGCCTAATGACGAAGTCAACCACAGCTTTATGATAACGCGGCCAGCTTCCGTTAGCACGCACTCTATTCGCTTGCACATTTCGCTGTCGGAAAACGTAACTGCGTTGTTCTGGTAGCACTTCGCTGGCTAAACGACCTGCTGTGATGGCCCATTGTAAAATACCTTCAACTTTCCGGGCAATGGTGCGTTTCCTGCAAACTTCTGTTGCCACTAACTGGAGAAACAACATATAAGCTTTAATACACAAAACGGTAATGCATATTTACTGGAACAGCACACAGCGTATTGCTTGCTCCAACTTAATGAAGAAACAGGTATGTGAATGAAGGTTAGCCTACTATCGTGAAATTATATGAAACAGCTCCGTAAGGGCGATGCCATGGATTATGAGGACTCACACTCACATATGAGAAGAAGCATATCAAATGTTTTAGAAATATGTACGCGAGGGAAAGTTTGACATCCACCTCAATGCAGCCGTACGGCTGCATTGAGATGACTGTACTGTTGCATCGCGGTGTAGCCCCAATGCATCTTCTGCAGCCGCAGGGCTGCATTGGGGTGGATGTCAAACTTTCCTTCGCAAAAACTTACTCCACTTTAGGGATCTATCCTAAATATGGTTGTTTAACACCTGTCCTTCACTTTGAGTTGTTGATCAATTCGCTCTCGTGCCACAAACGGCGACCATTCTGATTAGTTCAGCTGGTAGAGCGACTGCTCCGGTTAAGCGGTGGTCCCGGGTTCGAATCATGGACCAGGACAAATTTTTCTTCAACTGCGAAGTTTGTGAGAAAGCTGTATAGCTTTCCTTTGTAGCCGTACGGCTGCATTGATGTGGATGTCAAACTTTCCTTCACGGAAACTTACTCCACCTTGGGGATTTCCCTTATATCTGGTCGATAAATATGTATGTTGAACGCCACTTGGTTTGTGCACATTCCATTAACCGTATTAGTGAGTGCCAAAGAAAGCAACGACTCATTTGATACGAACTAACCTAGCAAAATTTACGCCGTAGTGTCTCGAAGCTCTCACCAGCCTTTAAAAATCGTGATATTGCTCGGCGCCATCTTGCCGAAAGCCGGTCAAGGATGGCACCGAGGATGTTTTGCTAACAATTAAGGCCCCCATCCACCATACAGCTTAAACAGAAAACAATGAAACCAAGGAGATTGTTTTTAACACTGGTGGGAAACAGGAATAAGTTGTCAGGCGTGCTGCCGACTTCTCTTCTTTAGTTTTTTTTTTCTTTTTTGCCGTGTTATTTACCTCCGCATACAAATTCCCTAGCGCTCTGGCCCAGCAATCTTGACGCAGTTCGGGGAA